>NC_141940.1:84442033-84571078 GCF_057802395.1 Ceratotherium simum simum
TTTGTTATATTTCTGTGAAAAAATATTTATGGAACTTTGATGGGAGATTACATTGAATCTATAGATTGCTTTAGGAAATATGGACATCTTAACTATGTTAATTCTTCCAATCCAAGAGCATGGAATATCTCTTTCCATTTCTTTGTGTCTTCAACTAATTTCTTTCAGCAATGTTTGCTAGTTTTCAGTGTAAAGATGATTCTTTCTATGGTTCAGGATTTATTACTAGGTATTTTATTCCTTTTGTTGCAATTCTGTAAATCACGATTGTACTCTTAATTTCTCTTTCTGCTACTTCGTTGTAAGTGTATAGAAATGCAACTGATTTTTGTATGTTGATTTTGTATCCTGCAGCTTTACCATAATCATTTATTACTTCTAAAAGTTTTCTGGTGGGTTATTTTAGAGTTTTCTATGTATAAAATCATATCATCTGCAAATAGTGAGAGTTTCACTTCTTCCTTTCCAATTTGGATTTCCTTTTATTTCTTGTTCTTGCCTGAATGCTATGGCTAGGACTTCCAGTACTATGTTAAATAAGAGTGGTGAGAGTGGCCATCATTGTCTAGTTCCTGTTTTTAGAGGGATAGGTTTCAGTTTTTCACCATTGAAGGATGATATTAGCTGTGGATTTGTCATATATGGCCTTTATTATGTTGAGAGTTCTTTCCTTCTATACCCATTTTATTCAGAGTTTTTATCATAAAATGGATGCTGTATATCTTCTCCAGATGCTTTCTCTGCATCAATATGAGATGATCATGTGATTTTTTATTCTTCATTTTGTTAATGTGGTGTATCACATTGATTGTTTAATGAATGTTGAACCATCCCTGCATACCTGGAATAAATCCCACTTGATCATGATGCATAATCTTTTTAACGTATTGTTGTATGCGATTTGCTGAGTATTTTGTTGAGGATTGCCCCCGCATCGATGTTCATCAGTGATATTGACTTTGTAATTTTCTTTGTTTGTGTTGTCCTTGTGTGGTTTTTAGTATAGGGATGTGTCAACCAGGTACGAATGAGTTAAGGAGCTTCCCCGCTCCTCAATTTTTTGGAAGAGTTTGAGAGGAGGATAGGTCATCAAGTCTTCTTTGAATGTTTGTTAGAATTCACCAGGGAAGCCTGTCTGGTCCCAGACTTTTATTTTTGGGGAGGTTTTGGTTCACAGTTTTGATCACCCTTACTGGTAATTGGTCTATTCAAATTCTCTACTTCTTCTTGATCCAGTTTTTGGAAGGTTGTATGATTCTAAGAATTTACCTATTTCTTCCGGAATTGTGTCGAATTAGTTTGGCATATAGCTTTTCATGTTATTCTCTTATAATCTTTTTGTATTTCTGAGGTGTCTGTTGTAATTTCTCCTCTTCCATTTCTGATTTTACTTGTTAGTGCACCTTCTCTAGTTTTTAATGGTGAGTCTAGCTAAAGGTGTGTCAATTTTGTTTATCTTTTCAAAGAACCAGCTCTTTCTTATATTATTTTTTTCTATTGTTTTTTGGTCTCTATTTCATTTCATTTCTGCTCTGATTTTTATTATTTCCCTTCTTCTACTGATTTTAGGCTTGGTTTTTCTTCTTTTTCCAGTTCATTTAGGTGCATTGTTAGATTGTTTTATTTAGAGATTTCTCTTGTTTGTTGAGATAGGCCTGTATTGCTATAAACTTCCCTCTTAGAACTGCTTTTTGCTGTATCCCATAAATTCTGGCATGTCGTATTTTCATTTTCATTTATCTCCAGGTATTTTTAGTTCTTCTTCTTTGATTTCTTCATTGACTGATCATTATTTAGTAGCATTTTGTTTAATCTCCACGTGTTTGTGGCTTTTCTTCCTGTAGTTGATTTCTAGTTTCATACCATTGTGGTCAGAAAAGATGCTTGATATTATTTCAATCTTCTTAAATTTATGGAGATTCGTTTTGTGGCCCTAACATGCTTGATCAATCCTGGAGAATGTTCCATGTGCCTTTAGAGAAAAGAGCGATGTATTGCTTCAGTTTTTGGATGGAATGCTCTTGTATATATCTACTAGGTCCATCTGTTCTAGTGTATCATTTAAGGCCAATGTTTCCTTATTAATCTTTTTGTTTGGATGATCTATCCTTTGGTGTAAGTGGAGTGTTAAAGTCTCTCTACTATTATTGTGATACTGTCTATTTCTCTTTTATGTCTGTTAATAATTGCTTTATATATTTAGGTGAACCTACATTGGGTGTGTAGATGTTTTACAAGTGTTATATCGTTCTTATTTGGATTGTGCCTTGATCATTATGTAATGCCCTTCTTTGTCTCTTTTTACAGTTTTTGTTTTAAAGTCTATTTTGTCTGATATGAGTACTGCTATTTTAACTTTCTTTTCATTGCCATTTGCATGGAGTATCTTTTTCCATCCCTTCACTTTCAGTTTGTGAGTGTCTTTAGGTCTGAAGTGTGTCTCTTTGTATGCAACATATATATAGGTCTTTTTTTTATCCAATCAGCCACCCCTATGCCTTTTAAGTGGAGCATTTGGTCCATTGACATTCAAAGTAGCTATTGATAAGTGTGTACTTACTGCCATTTTTAACTTTTGTTATTCACCGATTGTTTTAGTAGTCCTTCTCTGTTCCTTTCTTCTTCTATACAGACTTGGTGGTCTCTTTAGTTTGACCTCTGTCTGACAAGCTCTACTCTTTAACTCCCCTCCTCCCTCATTTTATGAGATTTTGATATCATATAGTAACCTCTTTTTTGTGCATTTCTATCCATTACACTCTTATCATGGAAATAGATAATTTTTCCTATTTTGTGTGGTCTTCTCTTTCCCCTTCAAATCATTCCCTTTAACATTTCCTTTGTAGCACTGGTTTCTTGGTGACATAAACTCCTTTAATTTTTGCTTGTCTGGGACTTATTTTTGAGTCTCCTTCCATTTCCTGAATGATAAATCTCTGCTGGGTAGAAGTATTCTTGGTCAAAGCAGTTTTTCCTTTTAACACTTTAAATATTTCATGCCATTCTCTTATAGCCTGTAAGGTTTCTGCTGAGAAGTCAGCTGATAGCCTTATGGGGTTTCCACTTTGTATGTAACTTGACTTTCTCTTGTGGCTTTTAGGAGTCTCTCTTTATCTTTATTTCTGGACATTTTGATTATGATGTGTGTCTTGTTGTGGGCCTCTTTGGGTTTGATCTTGTTTGGGGCTCTCTGTGAAGCTTCCTGTACCTGGATGTCTGTTTCCTTCCTTAGGTTAGGGATATTTTCATCCATTATTTCTTGAAATAGATTCTCTGCCCCTTTGTCTCGCTCTTCTCCTTCTAGGGACACCTATAACACGGATGTTAGTGCGGCTTGATGTTGTCCCAGGATGTCCCTTAGACTGTCCTCACTCTTTTTTAGATTTCCTTTTCTCTTTTACCTGTTCAGCTTGGGTAATTCTCTCCTAGTCTTTCCTCCAGCTCACAGCATCTGTTCTTCTGTATCCTTTATATCTGCTTTTGAGTCCCTCTAGTGAATTTTTCATTTCCAGTATTGTATTCTTCATTTCAGATTGGTTCTTTATTATATCTTCCATTTCTTTGTTGACATTCTCACTGAGTTCATCTATTCTTGCTCCCCACATCAGTGAACATCCTTAACACTCTTAGTTTGAACTCTCTGTCAGGTAGGTTGCTCATTTCTGTTTCACTTAGTTCCTTTTCTGGGTTTTTGTCCTGTTCCCTGACTTGGAATGTATTCCTTTGCCTCCCTGCCTTAGGCTCTTCCTGTGCTTGTGACTACATGGATTTGTTAGCAGTCAGCTACGCCTCCTGCTCTTGGATAGTTGACCTTATGTAAGTGGGATGGCTTAGGAGGCCTGCAGTGTGCTTCCCTCAGTTCTCAAATGTTCCAGGGATGACCCATATGTGGGCTATCGTGTGTCCTTCTGTTGCTTTCAGGCCTGTTTGCTCTCCCTCTAGGCAACCCATTGATGCTGAGTTATGCTCCTGGCCAGCCAAGTTGTAATGCTCAGCATGTTTGTAGTTGTTTGTGGGCCCTTCAGTCTGTTTATCAATGTTGGGGAGACCCAGCACAATTTGCTGCAAGTTCTAATACCACATTTGTGTTGCAGCATTTCTTTTAAGTGAAGTAGGCCCCAGCGTGATAGCAGGTTGTTAGGAGTCAGGGCCTCCTGCAATTGCTATAATCTTCAGGCTTTAGGTCTCTTGTCAGCCTCTCTCTGAGGATTACAGCTGGGCGAAGGGCTGTGCCTCAGTGCACGAGAAGCACCCAACTGTTTCAGACTTTGGAAGGTGGAGCAAACCCCCTATGTGGAGTCTTTAAGGAAAGCACAAGTCTTCTGCAGCTGACAAGCCCTGCCACCCACAGGTCCATACACATGATCAACACCCCGTCCTGTCCCCATGTGCACACCCTGACCACTCCTGAAGCAGACCCCAAGTCTCTCCACGGCGTGGCCCCCACACACTCCACTACTGCCCCACACTCTCCACCCGCTCCTTGGTCATGCCCTTCCCCACTGAAGTCTGCTCAGTTGCCAGGCTGCAGAGGGAATCCAGTCACCAATCTATGCATGCCTGGCTCTAAGTTGCCTGGGAGGGCTTGTTGTTGGAGTGAGCCAGTCTCTAGTGTGGGCTCCCTGCCCTGGCTGAGCTGGGATTAATTTAGTGTTCTAGCTGGTGGGGCTAGACCCTGAGCTAGCAGGCCCCAGGGAGAAGGCTGCAAAATGGCATCTTTGTCACCACACCCACACCAGGCCGACAACAATGGCCGCCTACGAATGTCCCAATCCCTGGAGAGAGGTCTCACCTCTCACTGAGATGCACACTGGGCCTATTAGGTGAGTCTCTTCTCCTTTCACCAAAGCACTGTGCACCTTTTCTTTCTGGTGTGATTTTAGGTTGCTTTCAGCAATGGGTGAGTTTGCGCGTAACGGCCCATTAAGAACCGGTTTAATTTCTCTTATGTGAACCAGGGCTTTTCTGGGGGTATTTCTCCAATGTTTTAATAGCTTAGGCAACATCAGATATTTATGCCACTCATCTCGATTGTGCTGTGTCCACAAAGGAAATGCCCACAGTATGGGGCCACTCTCTTAAAGCTCAGGGTCCCACGCTTTGACAGGGAGGGGACTGCCATTACCTGTGGGCTGTGTTCCCTGCGGACGTGTGAGGTGCTGAGGCTTGTGAAAGGCAGTATTTTTCCTCTCCAGAAGGGGAGTTTCTGGCCTCCTTTTCTTACATCAGTTATGATGTGTCTTTTTTGCAGGAGTTTCCTCTTATCCAGTTTTAAGTTCTGTCTCAGGGAGTAATTTTTCCACGAGTAGTTGTAAATTGGCTGTGTCCTTGGGAGTGAGGTGAGTTCAGAGTTTGCCCATGCCACCATCTTGACTTTGAATCTCTATCTCTTTTTTTTCTTTTGCTGTCTTTACTTTTGGTGTCACATCCAGTATAACTCTTATTGAACAAATCTAATGTCATGAAGCATTTCCCCTATGTTTTTCTTCTAAGAGAGTTTAATAATTTTAGGTCCTATGTTCAGATCTTTTGAGTTAATTTCTGTATATGGGGTATAAGGTAAGGGTCCAACTTTATTTTTTTTGCATGCTAATGATATCCAATATTTCCCATCACCATTTCATTGAAAAAGACTGTCCTTTCTCCCATTGGAATGGGTCTTGGCATCCTTTGTCAAAAATCATTCAGATCTTCATTTATGCTTCAGGGCTTCTTATTTCTGGACTCTCTATTCTATTACGTTGGTCTATATATGTCTCTGTGGCAATACTAAACAGCTTTGATTACTGTAGTTTTGTAGTGAGTTGAAATCAGTAGAAGCTGTGAGTATCCCCAACTTTGTTCTTCTTTTTCCAGATTGTTTGGCAGGATTTGGGTTCCCTTGAGATTCCACATGAATTTTAGCATGGAATTTTCTATTTCCAGAAAAAAGAATGTTACTGGGATTTTGATAGGGATTGCAAATGAATTTGTAAGATTGCTTTAGATAGTGTTGACATCTTTACAATAAGTCTTCAAATCCATGAACATCAGACATCCTTCCATGTATTGGTGTCTTCTTTAATTTGCCTTTTCAGCAATGTCTTGTAAGTTTTCATGCGTATAAGTCTTTTGCCTCCCTTGGCTAAGTTTATTCTTAAGTATTTTATTCTCTTTGATGCTTTTTGTAAATGGGACAGTTTCAGCTCTTAATTTCCTTTTCTAGATTATTATTCACTGTATAGAAATACCATGCATTTTTGTGTGTTGGGACCTTTTATAGCCTGTAAATTTTCCTGAATCTATTTGTTAGTTTAACAGCTTTTTTGTTTTGTGGAGCTGTTAGGTTATTCTATATATCAAGAAATACATGTCATCTGTGTAAAAGAGATAATTTTACTCCTTCCTTTCAAAATTCTGGATGTCTTTTACTTCTTTTACTTGCCTATTTGCTCTGGCTAAGACTTCCAGTACTTATGTTGAATGATGAAGTTGTAACGAAAGCAAAAACATTCCTGTCTTTGTTCCTGATCTTAGAGGAAAAATTTCAAAGTTCCTTTTTCACCAATGAGTGTGGGATATGATCTGTGAGGTTTGTATATGGTGCATTTACTATGTTGAAGCAGTTTCCTTCTATTTTTAGTTTGTTAAGTATTTTCATCATGAAAGGGGTATTGAAGTTTTATCAAATGCTTTTTTCTATATCAATTAAGATGATTATGCATGTTTTTTCCCTTCATTCTGGTTAACGTGTGGTTGTATTACATTGATTGGATATTTTTATGTTTTAGCCATCTTTGCATCCCAGAAATAAATCCCACTTGGTTATGGTGTGTATGATTGTAATGTACTTTTAAATCCACACTGTTGAATTTTTGTTTGCTAGTGTTTGTTGCTGGAGGATTTTGCATTAATATTCATCAGTATATTGATCTGTAATTTTCTTATGGTAAATCTTTGTCCTACGACTATGGTATTGGGATAACGTTGGGCCCCTCGATAGGAATGAGTTTGGGAAAGTTCCCTCTTCTGCAACTCTTTTTTGGAAGAGTTTGAGGAAGATTGGGTGTTAATGTTTCTTAAAAAGTTTGGTAGTATTCCACCAGTAAAGCCATATGGTTTCATGGGGCTTTTCTTTGTTGGAAAGTTTTGATTACTGATTCAATCTCATTAGTTACAGGTTCACTTTGTTTCAGCTTTTCTATTCCTTCCATGATTCTTGGGTCTTGGTAAGTTTTATGTTCCTAAGAATTTTGTCCATTTCATCGAGGTTATCCAATTTTGGGTTATACAATTGTTTATAATACTCTCTTATAATCCTTTTAGTTATGTAAAATCGAAGTTGTAATGTACTTTCTTGCATTTTCTGATTTTAGGTTATTTGAGTCTTTCCTCTTTTTTTCTTAGTCAACATAGCTAAAGGTTTGTCGATTTTGTTGGATCTTTTCAAAAAAGAACCAACTCTTGGTTTGAATTGATTTTCTCTCTAAACGTTTTGTCTATTCTCTATTTTGTTTATCTCTGCTCTATATTATTTCCTTCCTCCTTTCTAGCTTTGGGTTTAGTTTGGTCTTCTTTTTCTAATTCATTAAGGTGTAAAGCTAGATTGTTGATTTGAGGTCATTATTCTTTTTATGTAAGCATTTACAGCTATAAATTTTCCTCTTAGCACTGCTTTTGCTGCATCTCATGAGTTTTGGTATGTTGTGTTTCTGTTTTCATTTGTCTCAAGATATTTTCTAATTCCCCTTTGTGATTTCTTCTTGGACACACTGATCATTTTAAATGTGTTAATTCCCACATATTGTGGATTTTCCAGTTTTCTTTCTGCTATTGATTTCTAGTTTCAATCCATCATGATCACAAAAGATATTTTGTACAATTTCAGTCTTTTAAAATTCATTAAGACTTGTTTTGCAGCCTAAATTATAGTCTATTCTGGAAAATGTTCCATGTGCACTTAAAAAAAATTGTACTCTCCTATTGTTGGGTGAAATGTTCTGTATTGTTTATCCATCCTTATAAGTTAAATATAATGTTCGCTGTCTTCTTTGAAAAAGTTAATTCATTTTGTTTTAGATATTTTACTTAAAAAGCTTTTGGATTGACTTTATTATCTTGTTTTGAATTCTACAAAACTACCAAATTGCCATTTCAGTTTCATTATTCTTCTTGTTATGAACTCTCATCAGATCTTTTATTTTTGAAAATTATCATTAAAAAATTAGCCACAGACATTTTCAATTTTTTGTTATTTACAAAAGTTTTTGTATTGCTTTGTTACTTCACTGAAAATTCTTGCAATCAGCTACAGGCCTGAGTTCTTTATCTTCAACAAAGAAAATCTGTCTCCAGAGCCCTGTGGAAAAAGGAACTCTTGGGCACAAGCTTCTGATAGCATTGCTTATGCAACTTTGATACTATACCACAGGATGTCAGGATTTCCAGAATTCTAGTAGAGAAGCAGATGGGTTCATGAGACTGCTAACCCAAGATCAAGCAGAAGAATTAATTGCATAGGACTGAATGAACTAATGAGGGATGGTTGTGGATTTTGTTTGGAATATTGTTGATGTCTAATGTTCTGTCTTCTGGATATGTAAGGAACTCCTTTCTCTTTTCATATAACTCATAACAATTTAGTAGACTATGCTTTTGTAAACAGAATTGAAACATTTGTAAATGATATATATATATTTTTTATTGATGTTTTAGTGGTTTCTAACATTGTGAAATTTTGGGTTGTACATTTTTGTTTGTCCATCACCACATATATGACTCCCTTCACCCCTTGGGCCCACCCCCACCCCACTGCCCTGGTAACCACAGTCCAGTTTCTCTGTCCATGTGTTGGTTTATATTCCACATATGAGTGAGATCATACAGTGTTTGTCTTTATCCACTTATGATAAAAACTCTCAATAAAATGGGAATAGAAGGAAAGTACCTCAACATAATAAAGGCCATATATGACAAACCCACAGCTAACATCATACTCAATGGGGAAAGACTGAAAGCCATTCCTCTGAGAACAGGAACGAGGCAGGGCTGCCCACTCTCACCACTCCTGTTCAACATAGTACTGGAGGTTTTGGCCAGAGCAATTAGGCAAGAAAAAGGAATAAAAGGAATCCAAATAGGTAACGAAGAAGTGAAACTCTCACTATTTGCAGATGACATGATTGTATATATAGAAAACCCTAAAGAATCTGTTGGAAAACTATTAGAAACAATCAACAACTTCAGCAAAGTTGCAGGGTACAAAATCAATCTACAAAAATCAGTTGCATTTCTATATGCTAATAATGAACTAACAGAAAGAGAGCTCAAAAGATAATAATACCATTTACAATTGCATCAAAAAGAATAAAAACCTAGGAATAAATCTTACCAAGGAGGTGAAGGACCTATACAATGAGAACTACAAGACATTATTGAGGGAAATCCATGATGACATAAAGAAATGGAAACATATCCCATGCACGTGGATTGGAAGAATAAACATAGTTAAGATGTCTATATTACCTAAAAGCAATCTACAGATTCAATGCAATCCCAATCAGAATCCCAATGACATTCTTCACAGAAATAGAAAAAAGAATACTAAAATTTATGGGGCAACAAAAGACCTGAATAGCTAAAGAAATCCTAAAGAAAAGAACAAAGCAGGAGGCATCACACCTGACTTCAAAACATACTACAAAGCAATAGTAATCAAAACAGCATGGTACTGGTACAAAAACAGACACACAGATCAATGGAACAGAATTGAAAGCCCAGAAATAAAACCACACATATACGGACAGCTAATTTTCGACAAAGGTGCTAAGAACATGCAATGGAGAAAGGAAAGTCTCTTCAATAAATGGTGTTGGGAAAACTGGACGGCCACACGCAAAAGAATGAAAGTGGACCATGTGCTATCGCCATTCACAAAAATTAACTCAAAATGGATCAAAGACCTGAAGGTGAGACCTGAAACTATAAAACTCATAGAAGAAAATATAGGCAACACACTATTTGACATTGGTTTTAAAGGAATCTTTTCGGATGACATGCCTACCCAGACTAGGGAAACTAAAGAAAAAATAAACAAGTGGGACTTTATCAGATTAAAGAGCTTTTATAAGACAAATGAAACCAGAATCAAGATGAATAAACAACCAACCAGCTGGGAGAGAATATTTGCAAAACATACATCTGACAAGGGGTTGATCTCCAATAATATAAAGAACTCACACAATTGAACAACAAAACAAACAACCCGATCAAAAATGGGCAGAGGAAATGAACAGACACTTCTCCAAGGAAGATATACAGATGGGCCAATAGGCACATGAAAAGATGCTCAACATCACTAATCATCAGGGAAATGCAAATCAAAACAACACTAAGATACCACCTCATGCCTGTTAGGAATGGCTATAATCACCAAGACAAAAACAAACAAATGTTGGAGAGGATGTGGAGAAACAGGAACCCTCATACACAGCTGGTGGGAATGCAAATTGGTGCAGCCTCTATGGAAAATCTGTATGGAGATTCCTCAAAAGAATGTAAATGATATATTTTTATCTCTCCCTATCCCCTCCAGAATTTGGAAATTCTCATTGAGTATTCTTATTATCATGGCAATATAATTATTTTCATAGGTTCAATAAGAATCTGTCTTCCTTGTTACCAGGATATAATTGGAAACAGTGGTTATACAACTAAGGCTTTGACTGGAATGTCATATTTGAGAATGATGCTCATTTAATCAGATAAGATCAGACACTTTTAAGGATCTAAGGTTGACTTTACTGAGCCAATGCTTACAAAGCTCTCTTGGGAAAACTGGCCTGGCACCTGGTTCCCAGCCCTTAAGTAAAGAAGGTCCCTTCTGGCAGGCCTAGGGAAATTTAGGATACTTTGAGTACCATGAGAAGAGAAGAATTTGCCCAAATTTATAGGTACTATAGTTGAAATCTGGTAGTGAGTTCTTGGTTTGGCTTTCATAGCCTTAAAGAGACTTTAAAAACCAGTCTAATCTGGGGCCAGCCCAATGGCATAGTTGTTAAGTTCACGTGGATCTGCTTTGGTGGCCCAGGTTTTGCTAGTTCAGATCCCGGGCATGGACGCACGCACCACCTGTCAATCCATGCTGTGGCGGCCTCCCATGAGCAAAGTAGAAGAAGATGGGCACTGAGTGTCAGCTCAGGCCAATCTTCATCAGCAAAAAAAGAGGAAGATTGGCAATGAAATGTTAGCTGAGAGTCAGTCTTCCTCGCCAAAAAAAAACACAAGTCCAATCTGGGATTCCAGTGAAGCAAATTTAGGAAGGCCTATATGGTATAGTATGAATTCTTACTGCATCTTTGTAAATAATTAGACTAAAGTTAATGAGATCAGCCTTATTTTGTGAGCAAGAATAATCTTTCTTTGAGACTATTTTTTGACCAAAGGGAGAGAGGTGACTCCTTTTAGAGACATTTTGTGTTTCAATGGAAAGTTATTCACTGTCTGTAGTAGGGCCTTGGGGTTGTCATAATCCAGCCATATTCATTGTCTTTGGAGTTATTTTGCAACTCCTTTGTAAATTGTAGGTAACTGATAGATATGTAAATTAAATACCTTAAGGTTGAGATTTAATTAACCTCTCCTCCCCAGTTGGAAAATCACTTTGTCTTCTCTTTGCAATTCATCTCAACTTTCCTTTAATTCATATAAATCTGTGCTGTTTTGACTTTCCCTTTGAACGTGTTATATTTCCTCATTGAATGAATAAAATAAAATCTTTAACACTTGTTCATTTGTATATTTGTATGAGAGTCATGATTTTATCTTTTTCTGAAAATTATCTTTTTTTTTCCTTTTTGCTGAGGAAGATTTGTCCTGAGCTAACATCCGCTGCTAAGCCTCCTCCTTTTTGCTTGGAGGAAGATTAGCCCTGAGCTAACATCTGTGCCAATTCTCCTCCATTCTGCATGTGGGACACCGCCACAGCATGGCTGGGGAGTGGAGGCAGGTCCGCACTCCAGGATCCGGCCACGACCCCCAGCTGCCGAAGTGGAGCATGCAGAACTTTCACTACTTGGCCACGGGCCAGGCTCTGGAAAATTATCTTTCAACAGATTAAATAAATAATAAATAAATTTTAGAAATATTACCATCAAAAATGTTTCAGAACTAACTTTTGACTAATATACTTTTTCAGACCTTTTAAAATTTTGTACTATATCTGCCAATTTACCATTCAAATGATAGAGTTCCAGAATTTAAAAATTTATATAGTGTCAAAAGATTGTTTCTGTCCTCAACACAATAAACCTTCATATATATATATATATATATGCTAATATAATAAAAATAAATATTAATTAAAATATAATAAAATAAAATTTTCATATATACACATATAATAGAATATTATATGTATAAAATATATGTATAATATGAATTCATATAAAATGAATATTATATGTATAAAATATTATATGTATAAAATTTTCTCTTGGTGAAGCTGATTCATTTGAGAGCAAGTTACATTGTGGCACTTTTGTTCTTTAAATACTTCAGCAAGTAGCTGAAGAAGCAGAAGCTCAAGTAAACCTAGTAAGGGTTCTCTTCTAGTTGTTTGAGAATAATTGGGCTAATCTGGTTTTCCTCTATTTTATCCCTCAATAGGCTAAGCAAAGTGTACAGATTTTTCATTCCCGATAACCCAAAGAGGGAAAAGCCAACTGCTGGTGTTGTTTCCCTTCTAGTCCAGAGGACTTAGTCCACTGTAATGCAATCAATAACTCTAAATGGTGAGAGAAAATAAACATATTGTTTCCTATTATGTGGAAAGCAGGCACTTTCCACATAAATTCTCCTTTAAACTTTATAGCAATACTCAAAGTCAATATTATTTCTATTTTACAGGTGAGGTGAAATAACTTGCTTATTAAAATAGCGCTTGAATTTGACCAAGTCTAGGCCCTTTACGCGTTCCTGTCCATTGTGCACCTTGCTCTGTCCCTACGAGGACTCATCTCTTTAAGTGGACTAACCCTGTTGCATTTATCACTGTTTTCGGGAGTGATTTCAGTGGGTTGAGTGGGGAAACAACTGATTCCGCTATTTATTTAGCTCCTCATCCTAAAATGGGAGTGGCCATCTGCTTGCTGTCTTGATAATCACCGAGGCTACTGGAAACTGAGGGAAGTGGGGCAACATGGGGAGAAGGCTGATGAACTGAGTTCCAGGTTTTAAATGCACATTTGCTACTCGTCCTTTTCAAAACTCCTTCGTGAGTGTGCAATGACCATAGCGATGCTGTTGATGGTGACATTGGCACGTGCGCGACCGTTATTGCCAGTATTAGATTTGACAGCCAGAAACGCGCGCAAAAGTTGCCTCAGCCTGGTTCTGAGTGGCGGCCTCCAGGCACTGAGTGCAGCCATAGGTTGGGGGCGAGGGGAGCAGCCAAGTCGTCGCCCAGAAAGCTTTAGTTAGCCGTCGCCAATACCCTAGGCGCCACCTGCGGCCCAGCAGCGCCACTCCCACCCTCTTCTCACAGTCCTTGGCGGAAACCCTGCTTGAGACCAGGAAGCTGCTCCCATCACCGCCAAGGACCAGAAAGCTGGAGCCTCAGAGCCGAATCCGGCCCCGCCTCCCTGCCCACGCTGAACCCCTCCTGTTCCTGCTTCCCCTCTTGAACCCGGTGTCCCAACCTTGCCCCTTCATTGCTGACCCCAAATTCTGCACCGTTGTCATTCCTGAACCCGACCAGAGCCCTGGCACCCGCTGCCATCCGTTTATTGGTCCCATTAGCTATCTTTGCTGCTTCTGTCACCTTTCCAGTGGAGTCAGTATTCAGAGACCTAGAAAGTGAACTCTTCAAATCTGCAGAAGAATCCAGCTTTGGCAGAATTTCGTATTAGGCAATTTTGATGTCCTTAGAAAAAGACCCTATATTTAGACTGTCTTTACAATGCTATGGTACCCTTTGGCCCTCTCTTGCCTGCATGGCAGGAAGATGCGCTGTACTATTGAAGTAACTTGCACTATTAGGTAACTTATAAGTGTTCTACAAAGCAGGCTATAGGCTTGATTCAGTAGCAGGAAAGAAAAAACGCTAGGCAAGAACTAGTTTATTTCAAGAAAATATGTATTTCTATTTCAAAGATGTAATGACAGAAGAGTAGCCTGAATGGGCAAACCAGCAGGTGAAACCTTTTCTAAAACATGATACTGAAAGTGACACAGAAATTGGAGAAAATTGATTATAGCATCCTTCAAACTGCCCCCTCCCACTCAAGTACTACATGATTTTGAAGTATATTTAGCAGCAAGGATAACAGTTCAAAGGCAGTTTGCCTACTGATACAGAAGAACTATGGGATCT
Organism: Ceratotherium simum simum; assembly: GCF_057802395.1. Classification (NCBI taxonomy): domain Eukaryota; kingdom Metazoa; phylum Chordata; class Mammalia; order Perissodactyla; family Rhinocerotidae; genus Ceratotherium; species Ceratotherium simum. The sequence continues at coordinate 84,456,384 of NC_141940.1, forward strand.
TAAAGAATTAGAGAAAGAGGAAGATTTGATAGATGAGATTGACATAAATCCTCATACTGTGTTTACAGATCAAGAAGATGAAATCTTTTTTAAGAAGAAAGGCAGAGAAAAGAGATATGTAAACGTTACCTAAAATAACTGACTTTCTTATTCAGGCGGTTCTCCAACTGAGGTTACAAATACAGAGTGCGGGATCAATGGATGACGACATTAGCTGAAATGAACATAAGCCTGTGCCATCCATATATTTTTCTCTTTCTGCTCAACCTAAAAGTTTAGGTCCAAATATATACAAGAAAAAATATCACTTACAAGTTCAGTGAGAAGAAAGAAGGTGGCAATCATAACGGAAAGAATATCTGTATCAACTGTATACCATGTATGACAAATATCAAAGCACCTACTGCCGTTTACAAAGCTTTCAGTTGATGTAGTGAATGGTAAATATCACCCCCTTCGACAAAACTGATTTTGAAAACTCACAAAGGAAAGATTAGTAATACCAATGCAAGCACTGCTGATGGCATCAATGAACAAGGAAGAGCTTTGGGAGAGCAGTAGCCAAGAAGACGTCACTTGAAGTACCAGGATATTGGTGAAGAAGGAGAGCAGGTGCAAAAAATTCCTTGAAAGGAAGATCTGCTGTCAGCTGAATCATCTGAGGTAACTGAAGAAGTGCCATGCCCAGCCACAGCTTTTTCCAACCAGAGCAGAAAGAAGGTTCAGAAAATCAGTAGAGGGTTTCAAAACTCAAAGGCGCCAGGTTGCAGCAGAAAATTCAGGTTCAGTTCTGAAAATAAAAGTCTGCACTGTTTGGAAAATTTACAGATATATTAAATACATTAAAAATGTAATTTGTGATAAAAATAGTCTGGCTAATTTTACAACAGGCTCTTTATTTACAAGTGTTAATTTTGAAAACAAAGAGAAGCAAATGTTGAATACTTATAGCCAGAATATTTTGTTAATTCCAAGGTATTCTGTCAACTTTGTCTTTGCCTTATGATACAGAAGTATTATCTACAATTATTTATTTGAAGAATACTGTTTGAATGTTGCTTTTGGAATTCAACCTAAATACACAGTTTTGTAGGAGCTATAACAAACGATTACAAAAAAAAGTAAACATTTCAGTTGATTTATAATTATATTGAATTAATTGCTTTTGTATTTTACAGGAAGTTTTGTATCCTGATTATTGAAGGTTTTTCAACTAAATGCATACTTAAAAATCTAATATGTTTTCTCCTGGATATTTCTGTTAATAATATACTAACATAAAAAGCGGAAAGTGATGCTTAAATCTGATAAAGGAAAGTTTATTTGTATAGAAAAGATGTTAAAGAGAGTTTTGAAATTAGAAAACCGAATTCTGAAATGTTCATTGTTGTTTGTTTTTGTTTTTTAGTAAAATACCACTGATATCTCTTGGTTCCCAATAGCCCACAGGATAAAGTCCAAACACCTAAGTAGTACAGGAAAAGACTTTTTTCTTTTTGGCCAAGGAGGAGTTGCCTTGAGGTAACAGCCATTTTGTGAATCTTTCTCCTTTTTTGTATTCTTGGCTGTAAGTTTTTCCTTTAGCACTTTAAATATATCGTGCCACTCTCTTCTAGCCTGTAAGGTTTCTGCTGAGAAGTCAGCTGATAGCCTTATGGGACTTCCTTTGTATGTAACTTATCTTTCTCTTGCGGCTTTTAGGATTCTCTCTTTAACTTTAATTCTGGACATTTTGTTTATGATGTGTCTTGGTGTGGGCCTCTTTGGGTTTATCTTGTTTGGGGCTATCTGTGATTCCTGTACCTGGATGTCTGTTTCCTTCCTTAGGTTAGGGAAGTGTTCATCTATAATTTCTTAAAATAGATTCTCTGCCCCTTTGTCTCTCTCTTCTCCTTCCGGGACACCTATAACATGGATGTTAGTGTGCTTGATGTTGTCCCAGAGGTCCCTTAGACTGTCCTTACTCTTTTTAATTTTTTTCTCTTTTTACCTGTTCAGCTTGGGAAATTTCTTCTAGTCTTTCCTCCAGCTCGCAGATCCATTCTTCTGTATCCTCTACTCTGCTTTTGAGTCCCTCTAGTGAATTTTTCATTTCCAGTATCGTATTCTTCATTTCTGATTGGTTCTTTTTTATATCTTCCATTTCTTTGTTGACATTCTCACTGAGTTCATCTATTCTTTTCCCCAGATCAGCGAGCATCCTTAACACTCTTTGTTTGAACTCTCTGTCGGGTAGGTTGCTCATTTCTGTTTCACTTAGTTCCTTTTCTGGGGTTTTGTCCTGTTCCCTGACTTGGAATGTATTCCTTTGCCTCCTCATTTTGCCTCTTTCCCTGTGCTTGTGTCTACGTATTAGGTAGGTCAGCTATGTCTCCTGCTCTTGGATAGGTGACCTTATGTAAGTGATGGCTTAGGAGGCCTGCAGTGTGCTTCCCTCAGTTCTCAATGTTCCAGGGGTGACCCCATTGTGGGCTGCGTGTGTCCTTCTGTTGTGGTTTGTTTGCTCTCCCTGTATGTGCCCAGGGAGGCCAAGTTATGCTTCTGACCAGCTGTTTTAATGCTCAACAGCTTGTAGTTGTTGTGGGCCCTTCAGTCTCTTTATCAGTTTTGGGGAGCCCCAGCACAGTTGACTGCAAGTTCTAATACCACATTTGTGTTGCAGTATTTCTTTTAAGTGAGTAGGCCCCAGCGTGGCAGGTAGTTTGGCTCAGGGGCTTACAATGGCTATAAGCCTCCAGCCTTTAGGTCTCTTGTCAGCTCTCTGAGGATTGCAGCTGGGTGGGGCTGGCCTCAGGCATGGGAGCACCCAATTGTTTCGGGCTTTGGAAGGTGGGGCAAACCCCCTATGTGGGTCTCTGAGAAACACAAGACCTCTGCAGCTGACAAGCCCTGCCGCCACAGGTTCTCACACACAGTCAACACAGTCCTGCCCCGTGTGCATGCCCCACCTCCTAAGGTGGCCCCAGTCTCTCCACGGTGGGAGCCCCACACACTCCACCCCCGCCCCACACTCTCCACCCACTCCTAGTGCACGCCCTGCCCCACTGAAGTGGGCTTAGTTGCCAGGCTGCAGAGAATCCAGTCACCAATCTATCAGGCCCACAAGTTGCCTGGAGGGCTTGTTGTTGGGTGGGGCCAGTCTCTAGGGTGGGCTGCCTGCCCTGGCTGAGCTTGATTAAATTGGTGTGCTAGTGGGTGGGGCAGACCCTGGGTTAGCAGGCCCCAGGGAGAACTCCAATGGTGTCTGTGTCAGCACACCCACACCAGGCCACAACAATGGCCGCCGCGAATGTCCCAGTCCCTGGAGAGGTCTCACCTCTCACTGAGACGCACTCAGAGCCTATCAGGTGAGTCTCTTTTCACCAAAGCACTATGCACCTTTCTTTCTGGTGATTTTAGGTTGCTTTCTGAAACGGGTGAATTTGTGCATGGGTCCTTTAAGAGCCGGTTTTAATTTCTTTATGAACCAACTTTTCTGGGGTATCCCAGTATTTATTAGCAGGCAAAGTCAGATATTCTGCCACTCATCTTGGTTTTGCTGGGTCCACAGAATGCCCACAGTGGGGGTGCTCCCAAGCTCAGGGCCCCACACCTCCAGGGAGGGCTGCATACCTGTGGGCTGCTCCTGGGCCACCGTGAAGCTGGTGGCTTGTGAAGGCGGCGTTTTTTCTCTCCAGAAGGGAGTTTCTGCTTCTTTCACCTCAATTATGATTGTCCTTTGTTGCAGGAGTTCCTCTTATCCAGTTTTCAGTTCTGTCTCAGGGGTAATTTTTCCATGAGTAGTTGTAAATTGGCTGTGTCCACGGGAGGAGGTGAGTTTGTAGTCTGCTTATGCCACCATCTTGACTTCTCCCCCCAAAATAGACTTTAAAACCAAAACTGTAACAAGAGAAAAAGAAGGGCACTACATGAAGATCAAGGGAACAATCCAACAAGAGGACATAACACTTGTAAATATCTATACAACCAACATAGGAGCACCTAAATACACAAAGCAATTATTGACAGACATAAAAGGAGAACTAGACAGTAACACAATAATAGTAGGGGACCTTAACACTCCACTTACATCATTGGATAGATCATTCAAACAGAAGATCAATAAAGAAACATTGGCCTTAAATGACACATTAGATCAGATGGATTTAGTAGATATATACAGAAGATTCCATCCAAAACCACAGAATACACATTCTTTGTGAGTGCACATGGGACAGTCTCCAGGATAGATCACATACTAGGCCACAAAACAAGTCTCAATAAACTTAAGAAGATTTAAATAACATCAAGCATCTTTTTCTGGACCACAATTGTATGAAACTAGAAATCACCTACAGGAAGAAAATTGTAAAAGCCACAAATATGAGGAGATTAAACAAAATGCCACTGAGCAACTATTGGGTCAATAAAGAAATCAAAAGAGAAATAAAAATACCTGGAGACAAATGAAAATGAAAATACGACATGCCAAATTCTACGGGTATGACAAAAGCAATTCTAAGAAGGAAGTTTATAGCAATACAGGCCAACCTCAACAAACAAGAATAATCTCAAATAATCTAATAATCTAACAGTGCATCTAAAGGAACTGGAAAAAGAAGAACAAACAAAGCCCAAAAGCAGTAGAAGGAAGGAAATAATAAAATCAGAGAGGAAATAAATGAAATAGAGACTAAAAACAATAGAAAAATCAATTAAACTAAAAGCTGGTTCTTTGAGAAGATAAACAAATTGACGAACCTTTAGCTAGGCTCACCAAGAGAAAAAGATAGAAGGCTCAAATAAATAAAATCAGAAGGTAAAGAGGAGAACTTACAATGGATACCTCAGAAATGCAAAAGATTATAAGAGAACACTATAAAAAGCCATATGCCAACAAATTGGATTATCTAGAAGACATGGATAAATTCTTAGAATCATACAGCCTTCCAAAACTAAATCAAGAAGAAATAGAGAATCTGAATAGACCAATAACCAGCAAGGAGATGAAAATAGTAATCAAAATATCCCCTAAAATAAAAGTCCAGGACCAGACGGCTTCTTGGTGAATCCTACCAAACATTCAACCAAGCCTTAATCCCTATCATTCTTAAACTCTCCCAAAAAATTGAAGAGGAGGAGAAGCTTCCTAACTCATTCTATGAAGCCAAAATTACCCTAATACCAAAACAAGACAAGGACAACACAATAAAAGAAAATTACAGGCCAATATCACTGGTGAACACTGATGTAAAAATCTTCAACAAAATAATATCAAATCGAAACAACAATACAGGGTCGGCCCTGTGGCTTAGCTGTTATGCTCAAGGCTCCGCTGCTGGCGGCCCGGTTCTGATCCTGGGAGCGCACTGATGCACCGCCCGGCCATGCTGAGGCTGAGTCCCACATACAGCAACTAGAAGGATGTGCAGCTATAACATACAACTATCTACTGGGGCTTTGGGGGAAAAATAAATAAATAAATAAATAAATAAATTATAAAAAAAAAAAGAAAACAACAATGCATTAAAAAGATCATACACCATGATCAAGTGGGATTCATTCCAGGGATGCAGGGATGGTTTGCCATCTGCAAATCAATCAATGTGATGCATCACATTAACAAAATGAAGAATAAAAAGCACATGAACATATCAATAGATGCAGAGAAAACATTTGAAAAGTTACAGAATCCATTTATGACAAAAACTGAATAAAGTGGGTATAAAAGGAAAATACCTTTACATAATAAAGGCCATATATGACAAACCCACAGCTAATATCATACTCAATGGTGAAAAACTGAAAACTATTCCTCTAAGAAGAAGAGCAAGACAAGCATGCCCTTTCTCGCCTCTCCTATTTAACATAGTATTGGAAGTCCTAGCCAGAGCCATCAGGCAGTAAAAAGAAATAAAAGGGATCAAAATTGGAAAGGAAGAAGTGAAACTGTCACTATTTGCAGATGGCATGATTTTATATATAGAAAATCCTAAAGATTCCCCCAAAACTTTTAGAAATAATAAATGAATATGGTAAAGTTGCAGGACACAAAACCAACATACAAAAATCAGTTGCAGTGCTATACACTAACAAAAAATAGCAGAAATAGAAATTGAGAATACAATCCCATTTACAATTGCAACAAAAAGATAAAATACATAGGAATAAATTTAACCAAAGAGGTGAAAGACTTGTACACTGAAAACTATACAACATTGTTAAAAGATATCAAAGAAGACACAGAGAAATGGAAAGATATTCCATACTCATGAATTAGAAGAACAAGCATAGTTAAAATCTCCATATTACCTAAAGTAATCTTCAGATTCAATACAACCTCAATCAGAATCCCAATGACATTCTTTCACAGAAATAGAACAAAGAATCCTAAAATTTATGTCGAACAACAAAAGACCCTGAATAGTCAATCGGAATCCTGAGAAAAAGAACAAAGCTGGAGGTATCACAATCCTTGACTTCAAAATATACCAAAAAGCTACAGTAATCAAAACAGCATGGTACTGAACAAAAACAGACACACAGATTAATGGAACAGAATTGAAAGCCCAGAAATAAAACCACACATCTATGGACAGCTACTGTTTGACAAAGGAGCCAAGAACATACAATGGAGAAAGGAGAGTCTCTTCTATAAATGGTGCTGGGAAAACTGGATAGCCACATGCAAAAGAATGAAAGTAGACCATTATCTTACACCATACACAAAAATTAACTCAAAATGGATTAAATTGAATGTAAGACCTGAAACCATAAAACTTCTAGAAGAAAGCATATACAGTGTGCTCTTTGACATTGGTCTTAGCATCATCTTTTCGAATACTATGTCTCACCAGGCAAGGAGGAAAAAGCAACACAAACAAATGCGACCACAACAAACTAAAAAGCATCTGCACAGCAGAGGAAACCATCAAGAAAATGAAAAGACAACCTAACAATTGGGTGAAGATCTTTGCAAACTAAATATCTTGTAAGGAGTTAATATCCTAAATATATAAGGAAGTCATACATCTCAACAACAAAAAAATAAATAACCCAATTAAAAAATGGGCAAAAGATCTGAAAAATTTTCCAAAGAAGATATATGGATGTCCAATAGGCACATGAAAAGATGTTCGATATCACTAATCGTTAGGGAAATGCAAATAAAAACTATAATGAAATATCACCTCACACCCTTCCGAATGGCTATAATTAACAAGACAAGAAATAAATGTTGGAGAGGATGTAGAGAAAAGGGAACTCTCATTCACTGCTGGTGGGAGTGCAAACTGGTGCACCCACCATGGAAAACAGTATGGACATTCCTCAAAAAATTAAAAATAGAACTACCATATGATCCAGCTATTCCACTGCTGGGTACTTATTCAAAGAACATGAAAATACGAATGCATAAAGATATATGCACCCTATGTTCATAGCAGCATTAGTCACAATAGCCAAGACTTGGAAACAACCTAAGTGCCCATCCATAGTTGAATGTATAAAGATGATATGGTATATATAGGCAATGGAATACTACTCAGCTATTAAAATAAAAGACGAAATCTTGCTATTTGCAGCAACATGGATGGACCTTGAGGGTATTATGCTAAGTGAAATAAGTCAGACGGGGAAAATCAAATACCATATGATTTCACTCATAAGTAGAAGATAGAAACAACAACAGTAAGCAAACGCTTATTAACACAGAGATTAAATTAGTGTTTACCAGAGGGTAGAGGGGGAGGGAGGAGGACGAAAGGGATGATAGGGCACACGTGTATGGTGATGGATGGCAATTCATCTTTGGGTGGTGCATATGATGTAGTCTACACAGAAATAGAAATATAATGATGTACACCTGAAATTTATATAATGTTATAAACCAATGTTACCTCAATTAAAAAAATAAATAAAAGAAAAGAACATTTAAAAATCTTAGCAAAATGGAAACAATATTCATGCTGAAGATATACCTTTATTGCTTAGTCCTTCTCATTATTAGATCTTATGTAGAAGAAAAAAAAACAGAAAAAGAAGTACAAGAGACAGAAATAAAGAAAAAAATGGAGTTGCTTGTTCAAGTTTAGAGTAATTGTAACATTAAGAAAAATCAGGATCTCGAAAAAAGTGCAACATTTAAAGGAAACATCATCATTTTGATGTTTCCCAAAATACATGTATTTCTCTCATGTTTTTAGAATTAATCTTGTACTTTTAGTAGGCAATCAAATACTGCTGTGCCAGAAAGGGCCATAATCATTGTTTTGTGGCTCAGACTTTGGTTACATATTTTTTCATTATCCAATTTTTGACAGATCTGGGAAATAGGCTGTAGTCATACTACTGATGAAAATAGCTGGAAGTAAGGTAAAATTCTATTATATTATTAATATAAATAATTTATTATATGATCAGCATTAATAAACTATGGATGTATCTTTAAAATCAAATCAGAACTAACCAGATGACTACAACTGACATTTTTGAAATAGAAACCTAATACTGATGTCCTCAAACCATACTTTTATAGATAAATGTATTTCAATTATTTCCTATAATACACTTTGGATTTCTAGGGGAAAGGGCTTTTTTTGAGAAGTAAGGTGGGTTTGTGTTTATTTTCCCTTAGTTAGTTGAACAATTGTGTCTTCTATCTTTGCATATCCTATTTTTCACCAGAGCAGTAGCCATGCTTCCTAGAGTGGTCAGAGAGAATATAAACAGTCTTTCCCTTTACTGAATTTAGGTGAAATTCTGGGACTTTATTGTATGTTGCTTCAACCAAACAAGAGCAGTAGTTTCCTCCATGAATAAGCCTTAAATTCTATGAAATTTATCAACATTTCAATAAGACCTAATACATATATTTCAGTATTAAATTGCATTACATCATTTGAATTAATTGGACTACATTTTGGAAATAACTCATTCCAAATAGACACTTTGATTCTTAATGAATAAAAGATTCTCAAATAGTTTGCATGTTTTATACAATTAATATTTAACTAGCCAGAAAATTTCTATGCAGCCAAGTGATTTTTCTGGGTTTTTTTTCATTTGTTTTTTAAATTGAAATAACAGTAAAATTACATGCAGTTGTAAGAATTAATACAGAGAGCTTCTTGTACTCTTTACCCAGTCTTCCCCCAATGGTAACTATATAAACTTGCAAAACTATAGTACAATATCACAAACTAGATATTGAGAATCCACTCATCTTATGTATATTTCCAGTTTTACTTGCACTTATTTGTATAGGTGTATTAAGTTCTATCCACTTTTATCTCCTATATAAGGTTCTATATTAAAATTATTTTAACAGCTTAAAAAATGTGACTACAAAAAAATCTGACTACAAAATAATATGTATTACAGAAAATTTCAAAAATATAAAATTAAGAAAAAATAAAATTAAAAATTACCTGTAATTGTGTCACTTAGTAATAATGTCTGGGTTTTTATTTTGCAAATTTGATAGATGAAAAATAGTATCTTATTATTTAAATATGAACTGCATTACACATGAAATGGAACATTTTTATATGTTTCTCTTACTCATTTAACAAAGACTTATTAAATGGTTACCATGTGCCACTCTCTGTTTTAGGCTTTTGGGATATAACAGTCAGTCACACAAAGATCCCCACCCACATAGAGCATACATTCCAGCAGAGTGAGAGAGATAATAAAAAGTAAACATAACAGATAAGTAAATTATGTAGTATGTTAGAAGATTATAAGTTCTATAGGGAAAAATGCAAAGTGGGGTAAAACGTATTGGAGTTTGTGGGGATGTGTATATATGTGCAAGTTGTGATTTTAAACAGAATGGTCAGGGTAAGATTCATTGATAATGGACATTTGAGTAAACACTTGAAAGAGGTAGGGAATTAGCTATTTGGTTACCTAGGAGAAAAGAGTGTTAGATCAAAGGGAAAATAAATGTTCAGGTCCTCAAGTGGGAGTGTGCTTTGCAGAACAGACAGTGCAATGAGACCTATGTAGCTAGTGAATAAGGGGAGACTAGTAGATTAAGTGAAAGTGGTATAAGGCATATTATATCAGGCCTTGCAGGCCATTGTAAGAATTTTAGCCTTTACTATAAGTAAATTGGGGACCAATACAATGAAGTGGCAGGATCTGAATTTTTAGAAGGATCACCTGGCCAATGTTTTGAGAACAGTCCTTAGTGGGGTAAGGGAAAAATCAGGATACCAGTGAGGAGGCTATTGCAATAATCTACAAGAGACATGATGGTGACTCGGACTAAGGAGACAGCAGTACAAACAGTGTGAAGTGGTCACATTCTGGATATATTATGAAGATAAAGCCAATAATATTTCCTGCTGGATTGGATATAGTATGGGAAAGAAAGAGAGGAATCAAAGATGACCTCTGTATTTTTAGTCTAAGCCACTGTAAAGATGGAGTTACCACCACCTGAAACAGGGAAGTCTTTGGGTAGAGCAGATTTGGAGGAAAATCAGGAATTCAGCTTTGGACATGTCTGTTAGAAAGTAGGTATTTACATTTCATCTTTTGTAAATATTTGTCGCCAGTTTGTTACTTTTTAATTTAGTGTGTTTCTTAATGTAATAAGTTTACATTTTTATGTAGTGAAAAATCTATCAATATTTTTCCTTATCCATTTTTCCTTTTTATAGCATTTTTAGAGAAGCTTTTCCCACTGAAAGAGCCCAAGTAAATAGTCACCTTAACTTTCTTCTAATTTTTGTGTTGTTATTTTTTATTGTTGTATTTTTACCTTAAATCTTAATCAACGTGGAATTTATTTTGATTGATGGTTTGAGAAAGAGATGTATCTTATTTTTTCAAAAGATCATCATTTGAGCCAGAATTACTTATTATTTTGTCCTTTCTTTCTTCACTGATTTTAATGCTAACTTTATCATAAGTGGGTTTTAATTTTGTTTCATTCATCTGACTATTCTTAAGTAATATATTGATTTTTAGTACAATAGCTTTTGAATATATTTTAGTATCCAGAACTGAAAACCTTTATTCATATGAAAGCACAGAACACAAACATTCATGATACTGTCATATGTTCATGGTGTAGTTACATGGCCAAGCTTAGGAAGGTGGCCACATGTTAAAAATAAGGCAGTGAAAGTGTATAGACAAAGATTATGAAGAGTTTATAGACTGTGCTAAGGAAATTGTGCTTCATCTTGTAGTTAGTGAGGAGCTATTGAAATGTATGTTTTAAAATTTGGAGTCTTAAAATTAATTAGATTACTTTTTGGCTTTAAAAATAACATGTATTGCCCAAGTTAGAGGGAACATAGTGGAGTAGAAAGCACCAGGAATTCATCTCCCCATGTAGATGACAATCACAATGGCAGCATCTGTTGATGGAAATATTTTGGAATTCTGTAGTATATTGAAGGCTTGCACCATCCAGGGAGACATGGATGGTAAATTGAGGTTAATTTTGATAAATTTCAGATCTTAGTGTGATAGTGGCTGCCCAACCTCCATCCCCCCAGCCCAATGGCAGGCAGCTATGCCCTTGTTCCTGAAGCAGCCTACACACAGCTTATAGGAGCCAGGTGAAGAATAATAATTCTGTCCTCCAAATATCAGAGATCTGTGCTCTGATCTCTTATTGTTGTTTCTCATCTTGCAAGTGCAGAGACAAAGGTGGGAAATCATTGTTGGAACCCCTATCACCACTATTTAAAGTCTCTCCCTCTCATCAGAAGCAAATTCCAGGGAATTTAAAAACTGAGTACATTTTTTCCTTTCATTTCTCTTCTTTTACCCTTTGGGAGTTAGACATTTAAGAACTAGGACATTCAAAGGCATAATTTATACGAGGAAATTTATAAAGTCACCATGCATGCTGAGGGAAAGGCACAGGCTCAGAAAAGACCTGAGAAGACCTTAAATTTATACTTCAGCCTGATCTCAAACACAGACACTCTAAAAGAATAATAATTTTTTTTAAAAAAGCAAACCCTTGGAAAGGAGAAGAATCTGATCTTCAGCGTTTCAATATTATAAGATTCAAAAGTCCAGATTTAAAGGAAAAAAAACACAATGCATACAAAGAAACAGGAAAAAAGAGACCACTCAAAATGTATATATATAAATCAACAGAAACTGTCATTGAGAAAAACTAGATGGCAAACTTAGTAGGCAAAGACTTTAAAATAACTGTCTTAAAGATGCTCAAAAAACTAAGGAAGATGTGGAAAACGTCAGGAAAATGATGTATAAATGAAGTGGAAATACTGATGAAGAGATAGAAAACATAGAAAGGAACCAAAAATAAATTCTAGAGCTGAAAATTACTATAACTGAAAAAAAAATTCACTAGAGATATTCCAAAACAGATTTGAGCAAGAAGAGGAAAGAATCAGCAAACTTGAAGATTGGGCAATTGAAATTATTGAGTCAGAGGAATAGAAAAAAAAGAATAAAGGAAACTGAAAAGAGCCTATGAGACTTGTGGGACATCATCAAATGGATGACCAATATATGCATTGTGGGAGTCCCAGAAGGTGAAAAGAGAAAGAAAGGGTGTAGAGATTATTTGAATAAACAAGGGCTGAAAACTTCCCAAATTTGATGAAAAACATAAATATAAACAACCAAGGAGCTCAATATACTCCAAGCATGATAAACTCAGAGATGGATACTGAGGCACATTATAATCAAACTATTGAAAGAGAAAGAGAATATTAAAAGCAGTAACAGAGAAGCAACTTGTCACATACAAGTGATCCCCAATAATATTATAAGCAGATTTCACATCAGAAACTTTGGAGGCCAGAAGGCAGTGGGTTGACATATTCAAAGTGTTGAAGAAAAAATACTATCAACCAAGAATAATATATATGACAAAGCTGTCCTTCAAAAATGAGGGAGAAATGAAAACATTTCCAGATAAACAAAAGCTGAGAAAATTTGTCACCACCAGACCTGTCCTGCAGGAATTGCTAAAGGGAGCCCTTGAGGTTGAAATAAAAAGACACCAGACAGTAACTCAAAGTAGTATGAAGAAATAAAGATCTCTGGTAAAGGCAAATGTGTAGACAATTATACAAACTAATATTGTTCTAACTGGTTTGTAAATTGAAATTTTGTTTTCTATAGATTTTAAGAGATTAATGCATCAATAAAAACAATTATTATCCTGTTTTGGGACATGCAGTGCACTAAGATGTAATTTTGGGACTTAATAGCTGAAAGGAGTTGGTACAGAGCTGCACAGGAGCAGAGTTTTTGTATGTTATTTAAGTGAACCTGGTTTAAATAAAAATTAGAGTGTTACAGAATTAAGATGTTAAAAGTAATCCTCATGGTAACTACAAAGAAAAGAGCTATAGAATATACAAAAGAGGAAATGAGAAGTTGAATTTTAAAGTTTCATTGTAAAAAATCAACTAAACACAAAAGAACACAATAATGCAGGTGTTTTGTGCCAAACTCAGCCTAGTGATAGTGATGCTATTGACTAGAAATGTCTGGTGGCACTCACCTGGGCCCATGGCAAGCACCCCACACAGACATTTCCTCTTTCAGAACAAATGTTTTGGCTGGACTCGCCTTTGTGGTTTTTCTTATGATTGCAAGACACCCTCAACAATAATCATCAGGAAACTCTAAAAAAACAAACAAACAAGGTTTATTACTTATAGGTCCTGGAGGGTACACAGCAGGCCAAGGACCACACAGTGAGGTCACAGAGAAAGAGAGAGAGAGAGAGCACAGGGCTGGGATTCTACTTTTATTAGGGTGAGGGTGGAGGCCTAGGGTTTCGCAGGTTCATCCTTTATTGTTAAATTTAAAGTCTAAGAGTGAGAATTAAAGTGCAGGGAGGGAAAAACAAACAGCCAAATGGTAAGTTATTTTAGTCAACCAGAGATATATAAAACAAAAGAAAACTTTGAGCGGGTATGGCCTGGCTTTTTATCTAGTCATGTGGCTGGCAATGTGTTTATTTGAAATAGCCATCTTTGCAATGGATGGCTTGGCAATCAAAGCTTAAGTGAGGCACTTGCATTACAATAAAAAAACCCAAGTGTCAAGTGCTTACACTATAACAGGAAACAAGGGACCAAAACGTATAAGGAGTATAGAAAACAAATACCAAAATGACAGAAGTCCCTCCTTATCAGCTATTACATTAAATGTAAATAGATTAAACTCTGTAATCACAAGAGATTGGCAGAATAAATTGTAAAAAATTATCAACTATATACTATCTATAGGATACTCACTTTAAATCCAAAGACACAAATAAATTAAAAGTGAATGGATGGAAAAGATATTCCATGCAAATATTAACCAAAAAAGAGTAGAGATGGCTAAACTAATATCAGAGAAAATAGACTTTAAATAAAAACAGTTACAAAAACCAAGAAGGATATTATATACTAATAAAAGTTTCAACATAGCATAAAAACATAACTATAAACATCTAATAACAGACCATCAAAATATATGAAGTAAAAATTGACAAAATTGGATCAAGATGGTGATATAGGTCATGCCTGACTTCAGTCCCCATAACAAGAAGACCAACTAGCAACTCCCCATAGACAAAATATCATTATGAAGATCGTCAAACACAGAAGTGAGGCTGAAGCACCACCCTGGACCACAGAGACCAAGAAGGGCTACATTAGAAGGGTAAGAGGAGTGGCTTCATTCTGACCACATTGATCCTCCTGGAAGGCTGACACAGTGCCACACCAAAAGGACCTTCCTGGGCCTATGATGGGGAAAAAGAAAGCCCAAGGTGGTCATCCAGCTCGCCCAGTATTGTGGGTCACTTTCTAGGAGGCCCTCTCAAGTTTCGCCTCACAGGGATCATGGGGTAATCCACAGGGCTTGATTACTGGAGGTTAGATTATGATGGAAAAAGGATGGAGTTTACAGCAACCAGTGCTTGGATCTTGGCAGACTGAGTTCCTACTTGCAGTAGTGCCCAAGTGAAATCCCAACCAGTGGATCTGCCCATCTGCAAAGCCAAGATAGGAGCCCTGTGTGGCCAGGGAACTCAGTAGGAAGTTCTGCCTAATTTAAGACCCCAAATGATGAGCCTTTCTGGCCTTGTAACCTGTTCTGCCAACTCATCTGGGGAGAGGAACTGATTCATAACCTCATCTACTGTTGATTGTATCCCCACCCCCACCCCACTGGATAATAAAGCCTGATTATAGTGCCCACAAAACTGTATAGACCAGCAGCACTCAAGCAGAGAGCCCAGTCAGCAGCTCTGTCCAGTGATAGAACCAGGACAGTGGTTCCACCTGGTCAGCGAACTCAGTGCACAGTTATGCCTGACTCAAGACCCCAAACAACAACCATTGCAGGCTGGGGAGCCTGTTCTGCCACTCTTGAGGGCAAGTAACCAAATTCATAGCCCTACCCACTGCTGTGGGCAGCCCTCAGTCCCACTCAAACAAGAAACCTAACCAAAGCATCTGGGAAGCTGTATAGCCCATCCTACAGCCCTGCTTACACTGGCACATGAGCAGAGATCCCAGCCAGTGACTCTGTATATTTACAGAGCAAAGCTGGTGGCCTTGTCTGGCCAGGAAACTAGGTGCACAAAACTGCCTGATTTGGGTTTCCAAACAATAAGCTGTATCCACCTTGGATCCTGTTCTGCCTCCCAGGCTTGGCAGTAAAGCTAATACATGTGTCCACCTACTGCTAGCATAGTACCCACTCCTGCCTGAGTAGGAATCCCGACAAGAGAATCCAGGCAACTGCACAGTCCATCCTACAGCTACACTTGGGCATAGAATCAAGCCAGCAGTCCTAACAAGCCTTTCCTAACCAGTGGCACACAGCTAAACTCAGAGCTTCGGCAGTGGTCTTGCCCCAAAATAGACCAAGATAGCAAGCCCAACCTGTTCAAGAGCACTAACAGCTGACCCATCCAGAACCTCGAGTTGAGCTGACTGGTGAAGGACTGTCTGTGTCAAAGTAAGCCTGTAAAGTCTGGAAGGTGATCAAATGCACAGATACCAACATAAGGAATCAAGAATCATGAAAAATCAGGTAAGCATGACACCACCAAAGAAAACTAATAAAGCTCCAATAATACATCCTAAAGAAAAGGAGGTCTATGAACTGTCTGACAAAGAATTCAAAATAATCCTCTTAAAGAAGTTAAATGAACTACAAGAACACACAGACAGACAACTAAACAAAACTAGGATAGCAATGCATGAACAAAACAAGAAGTTCAACAAAGAAATAGAAGCCATCAAGAAAATTAAACACAGGATTGCTGGGAAGATGGTGGCATATGAGGGCTCTGAAGTCACCCCCTCCTACAGACACAAAAAGTTACAACTACCCTTGGAACAATTAACCCTGAGAGAGAACCAGAAACTGGATAAAAAGAACCCCACAACAAGAGACAGCACTGAATGAGGTGGAAGAAGCAGAAATACCTTTCTGCTGAGGACAAAAACATATTCTAGCCACAGCACTTCATGGCTGTGAGCAATCTTAAGGTACAAAGCTTTTCCTGGAGGAGCAGGGGAGCTGAGCAGGAGAACTTTGCCACCATAAGCAACTATTGAGCTCAGAACAACTGAGACAAGTGTCATAATGTCTGGCTTTTCTGGCTATTAACAACGGGGAATACACCCCAGAAAAACTATCAAACATAAGAAAAGAAAAGCTTGTTCTTAAAGGCCCCCACCCAAATTCACCTATTCTGGAAAGCAGCACAAAATCACCAGAAAGAAAGGTGCACAGACCTTTGGCAAAAGAGACTCACTCAATAGGCTCTGGGCACATCTCACAGAGGTATGAGGAAGCTAGGTCCACCTCCCCAGAGACTGGGACATTGGTGGCAGCCATTATTGTGACCTCGTACAGGCATGCTGACACAGACGCAGGCAGACGCCATTGGAGTTCTTCCCCGGCCTGGTAGCGCAGGGATTTTCCCTGCCCACTAAAGCACTGATTTAATCCAGCTCATCCAGGGCAGGGAATATGACCTAGGCACTGGTGCCACCCACTAGCAAGCCCTCGGGCAACTTGTGGGACCACATAGGCAGAGTGTGTGAGACCTTTGCAGCAGGGTGAGTGGGTCCAACTCTGTGGGACAGGACATGTGTAAGGGGTGGGCCTGTATTGATGGATTGTGTGAGGCCTCTGCAGCAGGGCTGATGAGTTGGCTTCAGTGGGACAGAGCATGCACACAGGGCAGGACTGCATGGATGGGGAGTATGGGCTTGCAGGCAGTGGGGCTTGATAGCTGCAGTAGACATGTGCTTCTCCAACAGCCACATACGGGATCTCCTCCACCTTCCAACACTTGAAACAATTATGTGCTGTCATACCTGGGGCCAGCCCCACACAGCTACACTCCTGAAAGAGCTGACAACATTCACAGGCTAAAGGCCTAGAGCAATTGTGAGCCCCTGATCTGGGCAACCAGCCATGCTGGGAGACTACTCACTTAACAGAAAAACAGCAGCAGGTATGTGCTATTGGACCTTGCAGCCAACTGTGCTGGGGCTCCCCCTGCCCAATAAAGTGGCTAAAGGGACCACAGCAGCTTCACACAGCTGAGCCTTACAACCAGCACTGATTTAATCCAAAGGCCAGGGGGACTGCCTAGCCTTCCCACATACTTGCAGTAAGAGCAATCCTGCCACAACAGGACACATGTAGCCCACACAGAGGACACCCCTGGAACATTTGGAACTGGTGATGAGAGTGAAGCACATTGCTGGGCCTCATAAGGCATCTCTTACATCAGACCACTTCTCCAAGATTGGCAGATGTAGCTGATCTACTTAATACATAGATATAAGCACAGAGAAATAGGCAAAATGAGGAGACAAAAGAATAGTTTCCAAATAAGGGTACAGGACAAATCCTCAGAAAAAGAACTAAACAAAACAGAGATTAATGACCTACCCAATAAAGAGTCTAAATTAATAGTCATAAGGATGCTCACTGATCTTGGGAGAAAAATAGATGAACACAGTGGGAACTTCAAGAAAGAACTGGAAAATATAAAAAAGAATCAATCAGAACTGAAGAATACAATAACGGAAATGAAAAATTCAGTAGAGGGAATCAATAGCAGAGTAGATGGTCAGTGAGCTGGATGAAAGACTACAGGAAATCATCCAAGCTGAACAAAAAAAAAATAAAAAAGAATTAAAAGGAATGAGTAATGCCTAAGGGACCTCTGAGACATCAAGCATGCTAACATCCATATTATAGGGGTCCCAGAAGGAGAGGAGAGACAAAGGGGCAGAGAATCTATTTGAAGAAATAATAGCTGAAAACTTTCCTAACCTAATAAAGGAAACAGACATCCAAGTACAGGAAGCATAGAGAACATCAAACAAGATGAACTCAAAGAGGCCCACACCAAGACACATTATAATTAAAATGTCAAGAGTTAGATATAAAGAGAGAACCCTAACAGCTGCAAGAGAAAAGCAACAAGTTACATACAAAGGAAACTCCATAAGGCTATCAGCTGACTTCTCAGCAGAAACCTTACAGGCTAGAAGGGAGTGGCACGATATATTTAAAGTGCTGAAAGAAAAAATCCTGCAGCCAAGAATACTCTACCCAGCAGGTTGTCATTCAGGATGGAAGGAGAGAGAAAGAGTTTTCCAGACAAGCAAAAACTAAAGGAGTTTACTACTACTAAACTGGCCTTACAAGAAATTTTAAAGGGACTTATTTAAGTGAAAAAGAAAAGACCACAAATAGGAATAAGAAAATTATCAAAAAATTAAAAAAATTCACTGGTAAAGGCAAATACATAGTAAATGTAGCAGATCAACCACCTATGAAGCTAATACGAAGATCAAAAGACAAAAGTACTGGGGCTGGCCCGGCATCATAGTGGTTAAAGTTCATGCACTCCACTTCAGCAGCCCAGGGTTCACGGGTTCAGATCCCGGGTGTGGACCTACACACCGCTCATCAAGCCATGCTGAGGCAGCATTTCACAAACAAAATAGAGGAAGATTGGCACAGATGTTAGTTCAAGGCCAATCTTCCTCAACAACTACAACAAAAAAGACAAAAGTACTAAAATTTTCCATTTCCATGTTAGAAGTGAACAGATACACACACACACACAAAGAGGTTAAACATGATATCAAAAACATAAAATGTAGGTGGAGGGGAGTAAAAGAGTAGGGCTTCTCACAAGAGGTCAAACTTAAGAGTGCTTGAACTTAATATAGATTGCTGTTTATTTAAGTTATTGTATATGAACTTTATGGTAATCACAAACCAGAAACCTATAATAAATACACAAAAAATTAAGAGAAAGGAACCCAAACATAATACTAAAGAAGCCATCAAACCACAAGGGAGGAGAGCAAGAGAAGAAGAAAGAAACAGAGAAGAACTGCTAAAAAACCCAGAAAAAAGTAACAAAATGGCAATAAGTACATATTTATCAATAGTTACTTTAAATGTCAATGGACTAAATGCCCCAATCAAAATAAATAGGGTGACTAATTGGATAAAAACACAAGACCCATATATATGCTGCATACAAGAGACACACTTCAGACCTAAAGGCACTCACAAACTGAAAGTGAAGGGATAGAAAAAGATACACCATGTAAATGGCAGTGAAAAGAACGCTGGAGTAGCAATGCTTATATCAGACAAAAATAGACTTCAGAATAAAAACTGTAACAAGAGAAAAAGGGCACTACATAATGATAAAGGGAATAATCCAAAAGAGGATATAACACTTGTAAATATTGATGCACCCAACATAGGAGCACCTAAATATATAAAGCAATTATTAACAGACATAAAACGAGACATAGTAACACAATAATAGTAGGGGACTTTAACACTCCACTTATATCAATGGATAGATCATCCAAATAGAAGATCAATAAGGAAACATTGGCCCTAAATGTCCCATAAGACCAGATGGACTTAGGAGATATATACAGAACATTCCATCCAAAAACCACAGAGTACACATTATTTTTGAATGCACATGAAACATTTTCCAGAATAGATCACATATTAGGCTGCAAAAAAATGTCTTAAAAAATTTAAGAAGATTGAAATAATACCAAGCATCTTTTCTGACTACAGCAGTACAAAACTAGACATCAATGACAAGAAGAAAATGGGAAAAGCCGAAAAGATGTGGAGATTAAACAAAATGCTACTGAACAACTATTAGGTAAACGAAGAAACCAAAAGAGAAATAAAAAAATACCGGGGGACAAAAGAAAATGAAAATACATCATGCCAAAATTTATGGGATACAGCAAAAGCAGTACTAACAAGGAAGTTAATGGCAACATAATCCTATCTCAACAAACAACAAAAATCTCAAATAAACAATCTAACAGTGCAACTAAAGGAACTAGAAAAAGAACAAAGCTCAAAATCAGTAGATGGAAGGAAATAATAAAAATCAGAGCAGAAATAAATGAAATAGAGACTAAAAAAACAATAGGAAAAAATTAATGAAACTAAGAACTGGTTCTTTGAAAAGACATACAAAATTGAGAAACCTTCAGCCAGACTCACCAAGACAAAAAGAGAGAAGGCTCAACTAAATAAGATCAGAAATAAAAGAGGAAAAATTACAACAGACACCTCAGAAATACAAAAGATTACAAGTGAATACTAAGACATGCTTTACACCAACAAATTGGATAATGTAGAAGAAATGGATAAATTCTTAGAATTATACAACCTTCCAAAACTGAATGAAGAAGAAATAGAGAATTTGAATAGATAAATAACCTGTAAGGAGATCAAAACAGTAATCAAAAACCTCCCAAAAAATAAAAGTCCTGGACCAGACAGCTTCCAAGGTGAATTCTACCAAACTTTCAATGAAAACTTACTACTTATCCTTCTCAAACTCTTCCAAAAAATTGTAGAGAAGAGAAAGATCCCCAACTCATTCTACAAGGCCAACGTTACTCTGATACCAAAACCAGACAAGGACAACACACAAAAGAAAATTACAGGCCAATATCGCTGATGAATACTGATGCAAAAATCTTCAACAAATTATTAGCAAATCGAAAAGAACAATATATTAAATAGATCATACAGCATGATCAGGGGGAATTTATTCCAGGGATCTGGGGATGATTCAACATCCACAAATCAATCAATGATACATCACATTAACAAAGAGAAGAACAAAAAATTACATGGTCATCTCAATAGATTCAGAGAAAGCATTCAAGAAGATACAGCATCCGATTATGACAAAAACTCAGAATAAAATGGGTATAGAAGGAAAGTACCTCAACATACTAAAGGCCATATATGACATACCCACAGCTAATGTCATACTTAATGGAGAAAAACTGAAAGCTATCCCTTTAAGAACAGGAACCAGACAATGATGCCCACTTTCACCACTTGTTTAACATAGTATTAGAAGTCCTAACCAGACCAATCAGAAAAAACAAAAAAGAAATAAAAAGGATCCAAATTGGAAAGGAAGAAGTAAAACAGCCATTATTTGCTGATGACATGATTTTATATACAGAAAACCATAAAAAATCCACCAAAAACTATTAGAAATAATAAATTAATACAGTAAATTTGCAGTATATAAATTCAACATGCAAAAATCAACTCTTTTTCTATACACTAACAACAAAGTGGCAGAAATAAAAATTAAGAATACAATCCCATTTACAATTGCAACAAAAAGAATAAAATACTTAGGAATAAATTTAATGAAAGAAGTGAAATACCTGTACACTAAAAACTATAAAACATTGTTGAAAGAAATTGAAGAAGACATAAAGAAATGGAAAGATATTCCACGCTCTTTGATTGGAAGAATTAACAGAGTTAAAATGTCCATACTTCCTAAAGAAATCCAGAGATTCAATGCAATCCCTATCACAGTCCCAATGACATTTTTCACAAAAATAGAACAAAGAATCCTAGAATTTACACGGAGAAATAAAAGACTCCGAATAGCCAAAGAAATCCAGAGGAAAAAGAATACAGCTGGAAGTATCACACTCTCTGATCTCAAAATATACTACAAAGTTATGGTAATCAAAACAACATGCTACTGGCACAAAAACAGCCACACAGATCAATGGAACAGAATTGAGAGCCTAGAAATAAATACACATATCTATGGACAACTAATCTTCCACAAAAGATTCAAGAACATACAATGGAGAAGGGAAAGTCTCTTCAGTAAATGGTATTGGAAAAACTGGACAGCCCTATGCAAAACAATGAAAGTAGACCATTTCTTAACTCAAAATGGATTAAAGACTTTAATGTAAGACCTGAAACCATAAAACTTATGGAAGAAAACATAGGCAGTATGCTCTTTGACATCAGTCTTAGCAGCATCTTTTCAAATACGTTTCACCAGGAAAGGGAAAAAAAATAAAAAACAAACAGAGAGGACTGTATTAAACTAAAAAGCTTCTGCACAGCAAAGGAAACCATCAACAAAATGAAAAGACAACCTAACAATTGGGAGATGATATTTGCAAACTGTATATCTGATAAGGAATTAATATCTAAAATATATAAAGAACTCATACAACTCAATAACAAAAAAAATAAACACCCCAATTAAAAAATCGGCAAAAGATCTAAACACACATTTTTCCAAAGATATACAGATGGCCAACAGGCACATAAAAAGATGTTCAACATCACTAATTATCAGGGAAATGCAAATAAAAACTACAATGAGATATTCCCTCATACCCCTAAGAATAGCTATAATTAACAAGACAAGATATAGCAAGTGTTGGAGAGGATGTAGGGAAAAGGAGACTCTCATACGCTGCTGGTGGTAATGTAAACTCACACAGCCACTATGGAAAACAGTATGGAGATTCCTCAAAAAATTAAGGATAGAACTACCATATGATCCATCTATTCCATTGCTGGGGATTTATCCAAAGAACATGGATACATGAATGCATAAATATATATGCATCTCTATGTTCATTGCAGCATTATTTACAATAGCCAAGACTTGGGTACAGCCTATCAAGGGATGAATGGATAAAGAAGACATGGTATACATACACAATGGACTACTACTCAGCTAGGAAGAACTACGAAATCTTGGACCTTGAGGATATTATGCTAACTGAAACAAGTCAGATGGAGAAAGTCAAATACTGTATGATCTCACGCATAAATAGAAGATAAAAGCAACAACAATAACAACAAACAAACACATAGATACAGAGATTAGATTGTTAGATTGGTGATTACCAGTGGGGAAAGGAGGAGGGAGAAGGGCAAAAGGAGTGACTGGGCACATGTATATGGTGATGGATGGTAATTATTCTTTATGCGATGAACATGATGTAGTCTACACAGAAATTGTATTATAATAATGTACACCTGAAATTTATATAATGTTATAAACCAATGTTATCTCAATAAAAAAAAAATAAAGGAAAGAAAACTGGACAGATATCCTAGAGCTGAAGAATACAATGAATGAACTGTAGAATTTAATAGAGAGCTTCAACATCAGAATTGCTTACCGGGAAGAAAGAATCAGTGAACTAGTAGATAGAGCATTTGAAATTATCCAGTCAGAGGAGCAAAAAGAAAAAAAGAATGAAAAAGAGTGAAGAAAGCCTACTGGACTTATGGGACACTAGCAATTTAAAAAATATAGGCATTATGGGAAACCCAGAAGAAGAAGAGGAAAATAAAGTGACAGAAAGTATATTTAAAGCAATGATGGCTAAAAGTTTGCCAAATCTGGGGATAGAAATGGATATCCACATTCATGAGTCTCAAAAGGATCCCCAATAGGTTGAACAGGGAAAGGGCTACACCACCATACATTATAATTAACTTGTCAAAAGTCATAGATAAAGAGTGAATTGTAAAAGCAGCAAGGGAAGAGTGACATGTCAAATACAAGGGAACCTCCTTAAGACTATGGGCAGATTTCTCAATGGAAAGTTTTCAAGCCAGAAGATAATGGGATGATATATTCAAAATATTGAAAGAAAAAACTGTCAACCAAGAATACTATACCCAGCAAAGCCGCCCTTCAGAAATGAAGGAGAATAATGACTTTCCTAAGGAAACAAAAGCTGACACCACTACACTTGCCTTACAAGAAATATTAAAGGGAGTTCTTGAAGTGGAAATAAAAAGATGCTAATTAACATCATAAAAACATATGAATGTAGGTGGAAAACTCACCAATAATGGTAAATATATAGTCAAAGTCAGATTCTCTAATATTGTAATGGTGATACACAATTCACTTAAAACTATAGTTTAAAAGGTAAAAAAAATAAACGTATTTTAAAAACCATGACTATAATAATTTTTTATTGGTTTAAAAATACAGACAATATATAAATTATAATATAAATAACCTAAAGAGTGAGGGGGAGGAAGTAAAAGTGTAAACTATAGGAATGCTATTGAAGTTATTATCAGCATAAAATAAGGTATTATAAGTATAAAATATTTTATGTAAACATCATGGTAATCACAAAAGTAAAGCCTGTATTAGTTACACAAAAGATTATAAAGGAGTCAAAGCATATTGTTAGAAAATGACATCAAATCACAAAAGCAGATAGCAAGATAAGTAACAAGGAACAATGTATCCGTAAAACAGTCAGAAAATAATTAACAAAATGGTAAGAGTAAGTCCTTGACAACCAATAATTACTTTAAATGTAAACGGATTAAATTATCCAATTGAAAGATATAGGCTTTAATGTACAGCTTGGTGAATAAAGTTAACAATGCTGTAGCATATATTTGAAAGTTGCTAAGAGAGTAGATCTTAAAAGTTCTCATCACAAGAAAAAAATTTGTAACTATGTGAGGTGCTGGATTTTAACTAACCTCATTGTAATAATCATTTCACAATATATACATATATCAAATCATCATGTTGTACACCTAAAACTAATACAATATTATTTGTCAATTGCACCTCAATAAAACTAGAAAAAAGACTTAGAATGGCTGAATTAATAAGAAAACAAGAGCCAATGATATGCTGCTTACAAGAGAGTCACTTTAGTTTTAAAGACCCACAAAGACTGAGAAAAATGTAAAAAAATGTGTAAAAAAAAGCAAATGCTAACCAAAAGAAAACAGAGGTAGCTACATTTATATCATACAAAATAGACTCTAATGTAAAAATTGTGGAAAGAGACCAAAAATTTCATTATATAATGATAAGAGGATCGATGCATCAGGAATATAGAACAGTTGTAAATATTTATGCAACCAATATTGGTAAACCTAAAAATATAAAACAAATACTAACAGATCTTAAAGGAGAAATAAACAGTAATACAATAATAGTAGGGAACTATAATACCCCACTCTCAACAATAAGTAGATCATCTACACAAAGAATCAATACAGAAACAGTGGATTGGAACAACACTATAGACCAAATAGACCTAACATACATATACAGAACATTCCATCCAACAACAGAGGAATACACATTATTCTCAAGCACCATAAAATATTTTATAGGATTGATCATATGTTAGGACACAAAACAAATCTTGGCAAATTTAACAAAATTGAAATCATACAAAGTATCTTTTTGACCACAATAGTGTGAAATTAGGAATCAATAACAGGAGTAAAATAGGAAAAAAAAATCACAAATACATGGAAATTAAACAACACACTCCTGAACAACCAATAGATCAAAGAGGAAATTAAAAAGTAAATAAAAATCTGTCTCGAGATAAATGAAAATGGGAATACAACATACCAAAACTTACAGGATGTAGCAAAAGCAGTTAGAGGGGTGTTTATAGCTATAAACACAAACAAGAAGAAAAAAGAAAGATCTCAAATAAATAACCTAACTTTACACCTAAAAGAACTAGGAAAGGAAGAAGAAACTAAGCCCATAGTTAGCAGAAGAAAGGAATTAATAAAAATTAGAGTAGAAATAAATAAAATAGAGAACAGGAAAACAATAGAAGAGATTAACAAAACTAAGAGTTGATTCAAAGAAGAAAAGATCTTTTCTTCTTTCTATCTTTTCAAAGAAGAAAAGATAAACAACATTGACAAACTTTTAGCTAGATTAACCAAAAAAAAAAAAGAGAGAGAGAAAGAGGACTCAAATCAATATAATTATGAATGAAAGAGGAGACATTACAACTGATACCACAGAAATACAAAGGATCATAGGAGACTACTATGAACACCTATACGTCACAAACTGGACAACCTAGAAGAAATGGATAAATCTATAGAAACATACAACCTACCAAAACTGAATCAGGAAGAAATACAAAATCTGAATAGACCAATAATGAGTAAGGAGATTGAATCAGTAATCAAAAACTTCCCAAAAAAGAAGACTAGGACCAGATTGCTTCACTGGTGAATTTTACAAAACAAGTACAGAAGACTTAATGCCAATCCTTTTCAACCTCTTCCAAAAAATTGAATAAGGGGAGCACTATCAAACTCATTTTACAAGGCCACCATTAACTTGATACTAAGCAAGATAAGGACACTAAAGACCAAAATCCCTGATGAGTATACATGTAAAAATTTCCAACAAAATACAGCAAACTGAATTCAGCAGCACATTAAGAGGATCGTACACCATGATCAAGTGGGATTCAGCCCTGAGATTCAAGGATGTTTCAACATATGAAAATTGATAAATATGATACATCACATTAATAAACTAAAAGAAAAAAAATCATATGATCATCACAATAGATGCAGAAATAACATTTGACAAAATTGAATATCCATTCATGATTAAAACTCTCAAGAAAGTAGGTATTGAAGGAATGTACCTCAACATAATAAAGGCCATATAAGACAAGTCAACAGCTTGCATCATACTCAACTGGGAAAGTTTGAAAGCTCCTCCTCTAAGATGAGAAACAAGACAAAAGGTGCCCACTCTTACCACTCCTATTCAACATAATTCTTGAAGTCCTAGCCAGAGCAATCAGTCAAGAAAACAAAATAAAAGGCATCAGATTTGGAAAGGAGAAGTAAAATTATCTCTGTTTGCAGATGAAATGATTTTATATATAGAAAATCCTAATGACTCCACAAAAAACATCTATATCTAATCAATGACTTCAGTAAAGTTTCAGGATACAAAATTAGCACATAAAAATCAATATTATTTTCATACACTAACAACAAATTATCTATTAAAGGAATGAAGAAAACAATTCCATTTATAAAGCATCAAAACAATAAAATACATAGGAATAAATTTACATGAGGAGGTAAAAGATCTCTATACTGAAAACTATAAGACATTGATGAAAAAAATTTAAGAAGACAAATAAATGGAAAGATATCTGGTGTTCTTAGATTGAAAATTTAATGTTGTTAAAATGTTCATATGATCCAAAGCCATCTATAGATTCAATACAATCCCTATCAAGATTCCAAAGGCATTTTAGAAAAAAACAATCCTAAAATGTGTATGGAACCACAATAGATGCTGAATATCCAAAGTAATCTTGAGTAAGAAGAACAAAGCTGGAGGCATCATACTTTCTGATTTCAAAGTATATTACAAAGCTATAGGAATC
This sequence comes from Ceratotherium simum simum, assembly GCF_057802395.1. Lineage (NCBI taxonomy): Eukaryota > Metazoa > Chordata > Mammalia > Perissodactyla > Rhinocerotidae > Ceratotherium > Ceratotherium simum. Next base: position 84,483,929 of record NC_141940.1, read on the forward strand.
AAAATAGTCTAGTAATGGCATAAAAACCAATATAAAGACCAACAGAAAAGAATCAAGATTCCAGAAATAAACCCATTTATATGTGGTAAACTAATATTTGATAAAGCTGCCATTAATACTCAATGGAGAAAAGGCAGTCTCTATAATAAATGGTGCTGGGAAAATTGGATATTCACATGAAAAGAAGGAAAGTAGACCCCCAACTTACACTCCTCTCAAAAATTAACTTGAAATGGATTAAAGATTTAAATGTATGACCTGAAACCATAAAACTTATAAAAGAAAATCTAGGGAAAAAACTTCTTGACATGTGTCTTGGCAATGATTTTTTGGACATGGTAACTAAAGCACAAGCAACAAAATAAAAAATGAACAAGTGAGACTACATCAAACTAAAAGTCTTCTGCACAGAAAAAGAAACAATCAACAAAATAAAAAGATGATTTACAGAATGGGAGAAAATATTTGCAAATCACCCGTCCAATAAGTGGTTAATATCCAAAATATATAAGGAACTCACACAAGTCAGTAGCAAAGAAACAAACAATCCAATTTAAAAAAATGGCCAAAGCATCTATATAGTCATTTTTCCAAAGAAGATATTCAATTGATCAACAGGCACATGAAAATGTGCTCAACATCACTAATTTTTAGGGAAATGCAAATCAAAACCACAGTGAGATATCACCTCACACCAGTTAGAATGGCTATCATCAAAAACATAAGCGATAACAAATGCTGGTGAGGATGTGGAGAAGAGGGAACACTTGTGCACTGTTGATGGGAATGTAAATTGGCACACCTACTATGAAAAACAGTATGGAGATTTCTCAAATATTTATAAATAGAACTACCATATGATCCAGCAGTTCCACTTCTGGATATATATCTGAAGGAGACTAAATCACTATCCCAAAGAGATACCTGCACCCCCATATTCACTGTGGCATTATTTACAATAGCAAAGACTTGGAAACAAGCTAAGTGTCCCTCAACAGATGGATGTATAAAAAAGTTGTTATATACACACACACATACACAACGAAATATTAATCAGCCATAGAAAAAGAAGCAACTCCTGCCATTTTCAACAACTTGGATGGAACTTGAGGGCATTCTGCTAGACGAAATAAGTCAGACAGAGAAAGACAAATACTGTAAATCTCACTTATATGTGGAAAATAAAAAAAGCAAACTGATAGAAATAAAAATCATATTTGTAATTGTCAGAGGCGGGAGATGGGGGATGGGTGAACTGGGTGAATGTGGTCAAAAGATAAAAACTTCCAGTTGTAAGATAAATAAGTTCTCAGGATGTAGTATATAACATGTAACTCTAGTTAATAATACTGTATCCTACATTTGAAAGTTGTTAAGAGAATAGATCTTAAAAGTTCGCATCACAAGGAAAAAAATGTGTAACTATATATGGTGATGGAAGTTAACTAAATTTATTGTGGTAATCATTTTGCAATATGTACACAATATGTACATATATCAAATCATTATGTTACACCTTAAATATATATGATGTTATATGTCAATTATACCTCAACAAAACTGGAAAAACTTGAGAGAATTGAAGGAAGAAATAAATATTTCTACAATAATAGGTGGAAAATTCAATACTCTACTCTCAATAATAGATAGGACAAACATACAGAAGATAGAACAACATAATAAGCCAACTAAAGCCATGCATCACTTAACGATGAGAATACATTCTGAGAAATACATCAGTAGGCAATTTCGTCATTATGCGAACATCATAGAGTGTACTTACACAAACATAGATGGTATGGCCTACTACACACCTAGGCTATATGGTATAGCCTATTGCTCCTAGGCTACAGACCTGTACACTATGTTACTATACTGAATATTGTAGGCAATTGTAACACAATGGTAAGTACTTGTGTATCTAAACATATCTAAACATAGAAAAGGTACACAAAAATATGGTATAAAAGATACAAATGGTATACCTGTATAGGGCACTTATCATGAATGTAGCTTGCAGGACTGGAAATTGCTCTGGGTGAGTTGGTGAATGAGTAGTGAGTGAGTGCTAAGGCCTAAGATATTACTGTACACGACTGTAGGCTTTATGAACACTGTACCCTTAGGCTACACTAAATTTATAAAAAAAATTTTCTTTCTTCAGTAATAAATTAACCTTAGCTTACTATAATGTTTTTACTTTATAATTTTTTTTAACTATTTGACTCTTTTTTTTAAATTTTTTTGTTTATGGCAGTAACATTGGTTTATAACACTGTATACATTTCAGGTGTACATCATTATACTTCTATTTCTGCATAGATTACGTCATGTTCACCACCCAAATACTAATTACAACCCATCACCACACATATGTGCCGAATTATCCCTTTCACCCTCCTCCCTCCCCGCTTCCCCTCTGGTAACCACCAATCCAATCTCTGTCTCTATGTGTTTGTTTATTGTTGTTATTATCTACTACTAAATGAAGGAAATCATACGGTAGTTAATAACAACACTTAGCTTAAAACACAAACACATTGTACAGCTGTATAAAAATATTTTCTTTCTTTATATCTTTATTCTATAAGCTTTTTAAATTTAAATTGTATTTTTTACTCTTTAAACATTTTTACTAAAAAAAAGACACAAACGCATACATTAGCTTAGCCCTACATCGGGTCAGGATCATTAATATAACTGTCTTCTACCTCAACATCTTGTCCCACTGGAAGGTCTTGAAGGGCAATAACACGTATGAAGCTGTCATCTCCTATGATAATAATGCCTTCTTCTGGAATACCTCCTGAAGGACCTGCCTGAGGCTCTTCTTGAGAAGGTATCACTCTTTTCAGAAATATGTCTGTGGTGGTTTGCTTGGTTTCTTTCTTATTTTTTTTTTTTTTAAGATTTTATTTATTTTATTTTTTGCCCCCAAAGCCCCAGTAGATAGTTGTATGTCATAGCTGCACACCCTTCTAGTTGCTGTATGTGGGACTCGGCCCCAGGATGGACAGAGAAGTGGTGCCTCAATGCGCACCCGGGATCCGAACCCGGGCTGCCAGCATCGCAGCGCGCGCACTTAACCACCAAGCCACAGGGCCGGCCCTATTTTTTTTTTTTTATCATAGATGTGCTTATAAGCAGATAATGCACTGTGAGCATTCCTTTCTCTTGATGAAAACCTTTTGGTGTTGGGGTCCATGTTTTAAAACTTTTTAAGGAGCTTGTTGAGGTCTGCAAAAGCTTCTGCTAAACTTTTCACTGTGAATTTTCTTGGGAGTTCTTCTTTTTCTTGCCCTTCAGTTTCCCCTCCTCTTGCCTCTTTTTTAGCTATTCATTCCTGTTCCAGTTCTAATAATTCCTCATTAGTCAATTCCTCAGGAACCACCTCTAGGAGCTCCTTAATGTTATCCTCATCCACACCCAGGTTAAAATTGTTTGCCATCTCAACCACAGCCTTGTTGATATTTGCAACCTCCTCACTCTTGGCAACTCCTTTGAAGTTATGGGTGAACCTCTTGAGTGTCTTCTTCCGGATACCATTCATACGCTCCTTGGTGACATCACCCCAAACCCAAGCAAGGTTCTTGATGCAGTCATAGATGTTGTAATCCTTCCAGAATTGCATCAGTGCCTTCTCAGTTGCAGCAATAGCCCGGGCCAAGGTCCACCTCAGGTAGTAGGCCTTAAAAGCTGCTATAACTTTTTGATCTATTGATTGGATCAAAGAGGTGATGTTTGGAGGGAGAAACTGCTTTGACATTGAGATGAAGATCACCAATAAAAAGAGGATATCTGGGAGCATTATCAACAATAAGGAAAATCTTGAAAGGTATGTTATTCTGCAAACAGTACTTCTCCATTTCGCTGGCACAGCAATTCAGGAGGGCATCCTGGAAAAGGAGCTGGGCCATCCTTGACTTCTTATTGCTCCTGCAGTACACTGGCAGTGTGTGTTTACTGATGTGCTTGAAGGCCCTGGGGTTCTTACCCTGCTAGATTGCAAAGGGTTTTAATTTGTAGTCTGCAACATTGCACCCAAGCAAGACTGTTATCTTGTCCTTAAAAGCCTTGAAACCTGGCATTGACTTGGCCTCCTTTTGGATGAAAGTCCTTTCAGGCATCCGTTTTCAGAATAGGGAGGTTTCATCCGTACTGAATATTTTATCTGGCAGGTAATTTTCCTCCACAATCAGCTTATCTAGAGTTTCCAAAAATTCTTCAGCTGCCTTCACATCAGCACGCACAGACTTACCACTCACTTTCACATTATGTAATGAATAACAATTCTTGAATTGTTTAAACCACCCAGAGCTAGCAATATATTCAACATTGTAGTTGGATCCAGCCTTTTCTTTCAACATTACAAACATATTTTTTGTTTTGGTCATGATTGTCATAGTGCTGAGAGGGATACGCTTCTGTATCTGGTCTTCAATCCAGGTCATTAGAAGTTTCTCATGTCTGATATAGGCCCTTCTCAAATTTTTGTGAGTCTCATTGCCTTGAATAAAACTGATCCTTTAACAGCTTCTGTCACTTTGTTCTTGTTCTTCAAGATTGTAGCTATGGTGGAATGGGACATGCCTGACTGGCAAGCAATAACCATCACTGATTTTCCACCTTTATAGTCCTTAATCACTTTTAATTTTACTTCCAGGTCACTAACTCAACATGGTTTTTACTGGCAACAGCAGCAGTGGATTTTTTACACTTAGAGACCATAATGAACAAAACAACATGAGATTAAATCAAGCACAAGAGAAAATGATGCAATCAAGAGATGTGGTAAATATGAGATGGATGAGGCTGCTGCCAGTATAACAAGCCATATTGTTTTACAGTTAACTTTTTTTTAATTATCAGAAAGAATACACTCTGAAATAATGATAGAAAGTATAGTATAGTAAATACATAAGCCAGTAACATGGCCATTTATTATTATTATCAAGTATTATGCACTGTACATAATTGAATATGCCATACCTTTATAAAACTGGCAGTGCAGTACGTTTGTTTACATCAGTATCACCAGAGACAGGAGGTAATGCATTGTGATATGATGTTATGATGGCTACAACATCACTAGGTGATAGAAAATATTCGGCTCTATTATCATCTTACAGGACTACCATCGTATATGTGGTCCTTCATTGACTGAACTGTCGTTATGCAGTGCATGACTGTAGATCTAACAGACACAAACAGAAGTATCTACTCAACAATAACAAAATAAACATTCTTCTCAAGTACACATGGGATATTTTCCAGCATAGAACCTATGTCAGACCACAAATTAAATCTCAAGAGATTTACAAAGATAGGTGTCATACAAAGTAGCTTTTCCAATCACAACAGGTTAAATTAGAAATCATTAACAGAAGAAAAACTGGAAAATTTTAAAAATTGTGGAAATTAAACACCCCACTCTTACACAATCTTTAGGTCAAAAAAATTATAAGAGAAATTAGAAAATACCTAGAAATGAATGAAAACGAAAACACAATACAACAAAGCTTATGGGACACAGCAAACGCGGCACTAAATGAGAACGTTATAGGTATAAATGCTTACATTAATAGAAAAGAACAATGGAGGATGTTGTAATGGGGGAGGATATGCATTTGTGGGGGCAGGCGGTAGATGGGAATTCTCTGTATCCTCCCCTCAATTTTTCTGTAAACCTAAAACTGCTGTAAAAAAATAGTCTTATTAAAAAAAGACAAAACAGCCCAAGGGGAAGGGAAGGGGGAAAGGCATGGATTTTGGAAAAAGTTTGGTGTGCAAATCTGTACCTCAAATACTCACTTACTCTGTAATCTTGAGCAAGTTACTTAAGCTCACTGAACCTTGGTTTCCTTATCCGTATGAATGAGCATAATAATATTTATCCTAATGAAGTAATTAAGAGAATTAAAGAAAATAACAGTGCAGTACCTTGACCCATAGCAGACGCTCAATAAATGGCTACCGTTATTAATGAAAAAAAAAAGAAGAATGACCTCAAATCAACAACACAGCTTTACAAATTAAGGAACCAGGAAGAGGAAAACAAACTCAAAGCTAGGAGAAGGTAGGAAATAAGAAAGATTAGAATAGAGATAATAAAAGAGATAATATAAAAACAATAGAGAAAATCAACAAAACCAAAAATTCATTCATTGAAAAGATTAACAAAATTGAGAGACTTTTAGCTACGTTGACTAAGAAAAAAAGAGAGAAGACTCACAAATTACTAAAATCAGGGATGAAAGTGGCAACATTATTACCAATTCTACAGAAATAAAAATGACTACAAGAGAGTAGCATGAACACCAACAAATTGGATAACCTAAATAAAATGGACAAATTTCTAGAAACACAAAACCCACCAAGACAAAATCATGAAGAAAGAGAAAATCTAATTAGATCCATAACTAGCAAGGAGATTGAATCAGAAATCAAAAAACTCCCAACAAAGAAAAGTCTTGGATCTGGCTTCACTCATGAAGTCTATCAAACATTTAAAGAACTAGCACCAATCATTCACAAACTCTTCCAAAAAGTTGAAGAGGAAGGGATACTTCTTAACACATTACCTGAGAATAGAATTACCTAATAAACAAAGCCAGACAAAAACAATACAAATGAAAAGGAAACTATGGACTAATATCCTTTATAAACATGGATGCAAAAGTCCTTGACAAAACACTAGCAAACAGAATTCAGGAGTACATTAAAAGGATTATAAACCATGACCAAGTGAGATTCATTCCTGGTATGCAAGATATATCAATAGATGTAAATCACCACATTAGCAGAACAAGGTAGAAAAAACACAATATCATCTTATTTGATGCAGAAAAAGCATGTGACAAAATTCAAAACCCGTTTGTGGTTAAAAAAAAAAAAACACTCAAGAAACCAGGAATAAAAGGAAACTCCCTCAACATAATAAAGGGCATACATGAAAAGGCCACATCTAACATCATACCCAATGATGCAAAACTGAAAACTTTTTCTCTAAGATCAGGAACAAGAAAAGGATGCCCACTTTTACCACTTCGATTCAAAACAGTGTTAGAAGTTCCAGCCAGAGTAATTATGAAAGGAAAAGAAATAAAAGACATTCATATTGGAAAGGAAAAAGTAAAATTATCTCTGTTCACAGATAATATGATCTCGTATGTAGAAAACCCTAAAGATTCCACAAAAATCTGTGAGAATTAATAAACAGTTCAGGAAAGCACCAGGATACGAAGTCAACACACAAAAATAAGTTGTGTTTATATACACTAAGAATGAACAATCCAAAAAGAAAATCGAGAAAACAATCCATTTACAACAGTAATAAAAAGAATGGAATACTTAGGAATGAATTTAAGTAAGGAAATGCACAATTAAAATTATAAAACATTGCCGAAAAAATTAAAGAAGACATAAATAAATGGAAAGACACCCTACGTTCATATATTGGAAGACAATATTGTTAAGATGTCGATACTACTGAAAGCAATCTACAGATTTAATGTAATCCCTATCAAAGTCCCAGCACAACATTTTTTTGCAAAAATAAAAAAATCTATCCTAAAATTCATATGGAATCTCAAGGGACACTGAATAGCAAAAATAATCTTGGAAAAGAAGAACAAAGTTGGAAGACTCACACTTGCTAATTTCAAAACTTACTACGAGACTACAGTAATCAAAACAGTGTGATACTGGCATAAAGACAGACATATAGACCAATAGAATAAAATAGAGAGCCCAGAAATAAGCCTTCATATATATCATCAAATTATTTTCAAAAATGGTTCCAAGATCATCACTGAGGGATAGGACAGCCTTTTCAACAAATGGTGCTAGGAAAACTGGATATCCACATGCAAAATACCAAAGTTGGACCCTTACCTAACATCATATACAAAAATTAACTCAAAGTGGGTCAAAGACTGAAACATGAAAAGCTAAAAGTATAAAATTATGAGAAGAAGACATAGGACAAAAGATTCATGACACTCAATTGGGCAGTGGTCTCTTGGATCTGACACCAGAGGCACAGACAACAAAAGCAAAAATAGATAAATCTCATCAAAATTAAAAACCTTTATGCACCAAATGATACTATCAATAGACTAAAAAGGTAATCCATGTAATGGGAAAAATATTTGCAAATCATATATCTGATAAGGGATTAATATCCAAAATATATAGAGAACCCCTAAAATTCAACAACAAAAAAGTCTGATTAAAAAAAAATAGGCAAAGGCTTGAATAGACATTTTTCCCAAGAAGATATGCAAATGGCCAATAAGCACATGAAACGATGCTCAACATCACTAATCGTTAGGGAAATGAAAATCAAAACCATGAGATACCACTCCGCACCTATTAGGATGGTTAAAAAAAAAAAAAAAAACACAGAAAAACAAACTTTGGAAAGATGTGGAAAAATTGGAACCCTCATGCACTGCTGATGGAAGTGTAAAATGGTGCAGCTGCTATGGAAAATAGTATGGCAGTTCCTCAAAAAAATTAAAAATAGAATTGCCATATGTTCCAGCAATTTTACTTCTGGGTATATACCCCCCAAAAATGAAAGCAGGGACACAAAGAGATATCTGCACACCCATTTTTATAGCAGAATTATTCACAATGGCCAAATGGTGGACACAACACAAATGTCCATTTTTGATGAATGAATGGATAAACAAAATGTGGTATATACGTATAACAGTATATTACTCAGACTTAAAAAGGAAGGAAATTCTGACACATACTACATCATGGATTCACCTTGAAGGCAATATGGTAAGTTAAGTAAGCCAGTCACAAAAGGACAAATACTGTATAAGTGCATTGTGTTCACCGCTAAAAGTCTAGTTTCCAGCTCTCACCATGCACATGTTCCCCTTTACTACTTTCACCCTCCCCCCAACCCCTTACCTCTGGTAACCACCAATCTGTTCTCTGTAACTATGTGTTTGTTTACCTTCCACATATGAGTGAAATCATACGGTATTTATCTTTCTCCATCTGACTCATTTTTCATTGAGATATGACTCACATACCATAGAATTCACCTTTTTAAAGTGTAAAATTAAATGATTTTTAGTGTTTTCAGAGAATCAAGCAACCATCACCACAAATCAACTTACAAACACTTCAATCCCCCCCAGAAGAAACACTGTGCCCATTAGCCATCCCCACCCCCGTTCTTCATAATAAGGTAATTTATTTCTGTATCCATGGATTTGCTTATTTTGGACATTTCATAAAAAAGGAATTATACAATATGTGTCCTTTGATGTCTGGCTTCTTTCACTTATCATAATGTTTTTAAGATTCATTCATGTTGTAGTATGTATCAGTACTTCATTCCTTTTATGGCTGAATAATACTCCTTGGTATGGATAGACCACATATTACGTATCCATTCATCACTTGATTGTCATCCATTCAGCATTTGGGTTGTTTTCACATTTCAGATATTGTGATTAATGGTACTATGAACATTTATGTACACATTTTTATGTAAACATATGTTTTGAATTCTCTTGGGTATATACCTAGGAGTGTAATTGCTTGGTCATATGGTAACTCTATGTTTAATTTTTTGAGGAACTTTCAAATTTTCCAAGCAGCTGCATTATTTTACATTCCCAAAATCAATGTATGAAGGTTCCAATTTCTCCACATCCTTGTGAACATTTGTTATTATCTGTCTTTTTTATTATAATTATCCTACTGGGTGGATGTGAAGCAGGATTTTATTATGATTTGAATTGCATTTCCCCCAATGACTAGTAATCTTGAACATCTATTCATTGTCTACTGGCCATTTGTATATCTTCTTTGGAGAAATGTCTATTCAAATCATGTACCCATTTTAAAAATGGGGTTATCTTTTTATTATTGACTTATAAGAGTTCTTCATATATTCTGGGTGCTAGACCCTTATCACATAATGCTTTTTCTGCATCAGTTGAGGTGATCATGTGTTTTTTGTCCTTTATTTCTATTAATATAATGTAACACATTGATTTTCATGTGATAAATTAACCTTGCATTTGTGAGTAACACCCCACTTGGTCTTGGTTTATAATTCTTTTACTATATTGCTAGATTTGGTTTGCTAGTATTTTGTTGAAGATTTTGTGTCTATACTCAAAAGGGATATTGGTCTGTTATTTTGTTTTCTTGTAAAGTCTTTATCTGCTTTCAGTATCAGAGTAATACTGGTCTTATACAATGAGTTTAGAAATTTTCCCTTCTATTCCTTTTTCTGAGAGACTTGGGGAAAAATTGATGTTATCCTTTAAGCTTTTCATAGAATTCACTAATGAAGCCATGTGGTCCTGGGCTTATCTTTGTGGAAAGGTTTTTTTAATGTCTAATTCAATCTTCACATGTCATAAGTTGATTCAGATTGTTTTATTTTTTATTGTCTCAATTTTGTTAATTTGTGCCTTTCTAGGACTTCTTCCACTTTTTCTAGTTTATCTAATTTGTTGACATACAATTGTTCATAGTATTCCTTTATTATTTTTTATTCCTTTTTATTTCTTTAAGGTTTGAAGTAATATCCCATCTTTCATTCCTGATTTGTAAGTTGAGTCCTCTCTTTTTTTCTCGGTAAGTTCTGCTAAATATTTGTCAATTTTGCTGATCTTTTTAAAAAACCAACTTTTGGTTCATTGGTTTTCTCTATTGTTTTTCAATCTCTATATCATTTATTTCCACTCTAATCTTTATTATTCTTTTCTACTTGTTTTGGGTTTAGTTTGCTCTTATTCTGTAGTTTATTAAGGAGGAAGGTTAGGCTACTGTTTTCAGGTATTTCTTCTTTTATAATGTGGGCATTTATAAGTATAAATTTCCCTCTAAGCAATGCTTTCATTGCATCTCGTAAGCTTTGGAATGCTGTTTTTTCATTTTCATTAATATTAAAGTATTTTCTAATTTTCCTTGTGATTTCTTTTTGACCCATTGGTTACTTAGGATTTTATTGTTTAATTTCCATATATTTCTGAATTTCCCAAACTCATTTCTGTTATTGATTTCTAATTTCATTCTATTGTCATCAGAGATCATATTTTGTATGATTTTAATCCTTTTAAATTTATTGAGAGTTTTTTATTTAATCAATCCTGGAGAATGTTCCATGTGCGCTTGACAAGAGTGTGTATTCTGTTGTTCTTGGATAGCTTGTTCTATACATGTGTGTTAGGTCTTGTTGATTTACAGTGTTGTTCAAGTCTTCTCTTTCCTTGTTGATCTTCTGTCTGGTTATTCTATCCAGTATTCCAAGTGGAATATTGAAGTCTTGAAGTACAATTTTTGAATTATCTATTTTTCCCTTCAATTCTGTCAGTTTTTTGCTTCATATGTTTTCAGGCTGTGTTGTTAAATGCATTTATGTTTATAATTGTTATATCTTCATGAAAGATTGACTCTTTTATCAGTATAAAATATCCATCTGTTTCTATTAAGAATTTTTGTCTTTAAGTCTATTATGTTTGGTATTAGTAAAGCTGCTCCAGTCCTCTTTTGGTTATTGTTGCATGTCATATCTTTTTCCATCCTATTACTTTTAGCCTATTCATGTTTTTGGATCTAAAGTTTTTCTCTTGTGGACAGCATATAGTTAGATCATATTTTTCCAAGACAATTATCACAATTTCTGCCTTTTAATTGGTGTTCGATTTACTGTTTAATCAAGGCACATTTACAGACATCACCAAAATGGCAATGTAGAAGAACACAGACTTCTTCCCTTCCCAAAGATCAACAATTAGACAGCTATCTATGAACAAAAACAGCCATGGGAGAGCTCTGGAGTCCACTTAAGAAACTTTAGGCACATAGTATAACAAAAAACATGAGAATAACTGAACAAGAAAAAAAGGAAGACAGCTTCATTTTGCCTGTGTCATCTCACCTCACAAGCCTGCATTGCTCAGTGCCAAGAGGAAACTTCTCAGTCAGAAAGAGTTTCCTTTGCCAGGAAAGAAGAGCAGAGCAGGGTGAGTGACCAACTTCCACAGCTTTTCAGGGCACCACACTAAAGTCCCGCTTCAGTTTCACCCCACCTAGACCTGAAAAATTGAGATGTATAGAGACAGCGAGGAACAAAGAAGAAACGTTGGAACTACCAGAAGCAGCCACACAGTGGGAGTAATTGCAGTTCACAGTGACCTGCTCTGCAGAAAAACCCAGCAAATTTCACCACTGAAGAGACTAACAGTGAGCATAGCTGCCAGGAACCTCCTGCAGATTTTACCAGCATTTGCCCCATAGCATTTAACAGCATTTGTGAATTCCCATTTGCAGCTAGCTGAGTCCTTCCCCAGCACCCCCACCCACCCCCACTTGAACCATCTTGAACTATGCCATACTGGCAGCCAGCCCAGGCCTCTACAGCTGCGCCAGCACAAAATTGCCAGCCTAGACCCCCTTGGCTGACTTCACTGCCATAGGCCCACTTGAGGCTAGCCCCTCCAGTGGCGCACTTGCACGCCAACATCCTGACACCCATCACCATCTTCCACTGTACTGTGCTCGCCTTGCAGAGGGGAGGAACTATGCTTCCATAGGAGAGCACACCAACAGCCAGGGCTCCCCCACAGCTGCCAGTGAGCACATAGTTGGTCCTGGCCTTTGCTGCATGCCCTGACCTCACCACTACATGTGACTCTGCAACCAGCACCTGCCACGACACAGGCACCTGCAGCTGGCCACCAAAGCTGAGAATGTGCAAACTACAAGCTCTAGCCACCACCGCTACCTGCCCTGATCCCTAGCTGCCAGACCTAAAGGTGCCACTGAGGACTCCAACATGCCTTGCAGCCACTGCAGACCTCCTACAGTGCTTGTTGAGGAACACACAGTCGTCAAAGCTGTGAACCCCAGCAGCTTGAGCAGAAGAGACATCACACACCACTGGGCCCAGTGCAACCACACACCCCTGCTCTTGGTGCCCTGCACAACTAGACTCGGGGCCACAGCAAGCTCCAGCATGACCCCAAATGCAAATTAAAGTCTTCCCTTACTGAAATCAGTCCATAAGTTCTAGAAGAGAAGACTGCTTTTTAAAATGTGCGGATATCTATGCAAGGCTACAGGGATCACGAAGAATCAGGGAAACATGACTTCACCAAAGAAATACAGTACATGTCCATTAACCGGCCCCAAAGAAATGGAGATTCAGCAGTGGTCTAACAAATAATTCAAAATAATTGTTCTAAAGACATCAAAACCAATGCAATGTTGCAAAAGCAGTTCTAAGAGATAAATTTATAGTGATACATCTACAGTAAGAAAAAAGAAACATGTTAAATAAACAACCTAACTTTACACCTCAAGGAACTAGAAAAAAAAGAACAAACTAAGCCCAAAGTTATCAGAAAGAAGGAAATAACAAAGATCAGAGTGGAAACAAAGGAAATAGAGACCAGAAAAACAATACAAAAAATCAACGAAACTAAGAGCTGTTTTTGAAAAGATATACAAAGTTGACAACCTTTAGAGAGACTAAGAAAAAAAGAGAGAACACTCAAATAAACAAAGTCAGAAATGAAAGAGGAGACATTACAGCTGGTAATACAGAAACACAAAGGATCATAAGAGGCTACTATGAACAATTATACACCAAAAAATTGGATAATCCAGAAGAAACGGATAAATTTCTAGAAACACAATCTACCAAGACTGAATGATGAAGAAATAACAAATATGAACAGACCAATAACAAGTAAGGAGATTGAATCAGTAACCAAAAGCCTCACAACAAAGAAAAGACTAGGACCAGATGCCTTCACTGGTGAATTTTACCAAACATTTAAAGAAGAATTAATTCCAATTCTTCTCAAACTCTTCCAAAAAATTGAAGAAGAGGGAAGAACATTTCCAAACTTATTTCACAAGGCTAGCATTACCCTGATACCAAAGCCAGACAAGGACACTACAAAAAAGAAAACTACAGACCAATATCCCTGATGAATATAGCTGCAAAAATTCTCAACAAAATATTAGCAAAACAAATTCTATAGCACATTAAAAGGATGATACACCAAGAATAAGCGGGATTTATACTTGGCAGGCAAGTATTGTTCAATATACACAAATCACTAAATGTGATAAATCACATTAATAGAATGAAAGATAAAAATCATATGATCATCTCAGTATATGCAGAAAAAAAATGACAAAATACAACATCCTTTCATGATAAAAATGCTTAACAAATTGGATATAGAAGAAATATATCTCAATATAATAAAGGCCATATATGACAAGCCCACAGCTAACATGGTACTCAGCAGTGAAAGGTTGAAAGCTTTTCCTCTAAGATTAGGAATAATACAAGGGTGCCAACTCTCACCACTCCTTTTCATCATAATACTGGAAGTCCTAGCAAGAGCAATCATGCAAGAAAAAGAAATAAAAGTCATCCAGGTCAGAAGGGAAGAAGTAAAATTGTCTTATTTGCAGATGATATAATCTTATATACAGAAAACCTTGAAGACTCCATCGAAAAACTGTTGGAACTAATTAACAAATTCAGTAAAGTTGCAGGATACAAAATCAACATACAGAAATCAGTTGCATTTCTACATACTACCAACGAAACATCTGAAAAATAGATAAAGAAAACTATCCCATTCAGAATAGTGTCAGAAACAACAAAACACTTAGGAATAAATTTAATCAAGGAAGTGAAAGATCTGTACAATGAAAATTACAAGACCTTGATGAAAGAAATTATAGAAGTAACAAACAAATGGAACGATATCCCGTGTTCATGGATTGAAAGAATTAATATTGCTAAAAGGCCCATACCACCCAAGGCAACTATAGATTCAATGCAATCTCTATGAATATTTCAATGGCATTTTTCACATAGATAGAAAAAATAATCCTAAAATTTGTATGGAACCACAAAAGATCCGAATAGCCAAAGCAATCCTGAGAAACAACAAAACTAGAGGCATCATACTTCTGATTTCAAACTATATTATGAAACTATAGTAATTAAAACAGTATGATACTGGCATAAAAATAGACACATATATGAATGGAACAAAATAGAGAGCCTAGAAATAAACTCCCCACATATATGGTCAACTAATATTTGACAAGGGCGCCAAGAACACTCAATGGGGAAAGGATAGTCTCTTCAACAAATGGTGCTGAGAAAACTGGATAATCACCTACAGAAAAATTAAATCTGACCTCTATCTCATACCACTCAAAAATTAGCTTGAAACGGATTAAAAACTTAAACATAAGACCTGATAATGTAAAGCTTCTAGAAGAAAACATAGGGAAGAAGCTGCTCAACATTGATCTGGGCAATGATTTTTTTTGATATGACACCAAAAGCATAAGCAACAAAAGCAAAAATCAACAAGTGGGGACTACATCACATGAGAAAGCTTCTGCATATCAAAATAAACAATCAACACAATAAAAAGGCAAGCTACGGAATGGAAGAAAATATTTAAAAATCCATATACTTGATCAGAGGTTAATATCCAAAATATATAAAGAACTCATACAACTCAGTAGCAAAAATACAAACAATCCAATAAAAAATAGGCAGGGGATATAAATAGACATTTTTCCAAAGAAGACACCCAAATGGCCAACAAATACATGAAAATATGTTCAATATCACGAATCATCAGGGAAATGCAAATTGAAACCACAATGAGATATTACCTTACACCTGTTAGAATGGTTATCATCAGAAAGACAAGAGATAACAAGTGTTGGTCAGGAAGTAGAGATAAAGGAACCCTTGTACACTGTTGGTGGGAACATAATTTTGTTCAGTCACTATGGAAAACAGTATGGAGGTACCTCAAAAAATTAAAACTAGAACTACCATATGATCCAACAATTCCTCTTCTGGGTGTATATCCAAAGGAAATGAAAACAGGATAGTGAAGAGATATGTGCACTCCCATGTTCATTGCAGCATTATTCACAATGATCAAGATATGGAAACAACCTAAGTGTCTATTAATGAAAGAATGGATAAGGAAGTTGTGTAATACATATACAATGGAATTTTATTCAGCCGTGAGAAAGAACGAAATTCTGCCATTTGTGACAACATGGGTGGACCTTGAGGGCATTATGCTATGTGAAATAAATCAGACAGAGAAAGACAAATACTATATAATATCACTTACATGTGGAATCTAAAAAAGCCAAACTTGTAAAAACAGAGAGTAGAATGGTGGTTACCAGAGGCTGGGTGGTGGAGAAATTGGGGATGTATTGTTTAAGGGTGCAAACTTGGAACTAGTAGATAAATAAGTTCTAGAAATCTAACATACAGCATAGCAGTTATAATCAATAATACTGTATTATAAATTTCAAAGTTGCTGAGAGACTAGATCTTAATAGTTCCCACCACAAAAAACTAATTAACATGATAGAGGTGTTATCTAATGCTACAGTGGTAATCATATTGCAATACACACACGTACCAAATCAAATATGTTGTACACCTTAATTTTACACAGTTAGATGTCCATTATATTTCAATTTAAAAAATGAAACCACGAAAGATGTAACTCAGAGATTGAAAAGAGAACACAACAGAGCACAGTTGACATGAATGCATGGAGGAAAAAATATATTATCAAGTGTTGAAACACCTAACAAGCCAGCTACACAAGCTAGCATCACCTATTGCCTGCCTTGGTAGACAAAAGTTCTGTCCACCAAATATTTCAGACTCTCCTGCATCCTGAACCTGGTAGAATAATACATCAGTAGCGCTTATAGTTAAAGGATGGCCACACAGACTGAATTCCAATGAAACGTGAACTAGTAAAGGTTCTCTCAGCATAGGACGCTGAGTGAGAACAGTGTGGAAAACAGCCTTCTTCCTGCCAAAAGTGAACATATAACATGAGTAAAAAACACCTGTTCATTGTTTAAGGACACTGAGATTTGACAGGTGTTTGTTATAACAGCAAAACCTAGCTCATCCTGATATACTTGAAACACGGCAAAAAAGCTCCTAACTGATACTCTGTCTAATGATTACGCACCCCTTAATCCAAACAGTTCTGAACTTGATGAACACAGAAATATTTCTGAGTCAGATATGATTCATTCACCTGTTTAAAATGCCACAACTTTAAATTCTTGACCCTTGTTTAAAAGACCCCTGATTTCTTTGTACTCCTCTTTGTGCAGTGCATACTATTCAATTGCCTACCCAATGCCTTTCTTCTATGGGTGCTGAGGTAAGGGCAACAAGTTGGCTCTGTGCCTTCATATCACCCATCAAGGAATATCTCTTCTAAAACAATTTTTTGAGCTCCTGCCCAAGGTCACTAGGGAGTAGGAGTGCACAAGCTTCATATGCGCAAAACTGTCCTCTTCATACTGAGGTGAGAATATATTGTAACTAGGGAGGGGAACTCTTTTTATAGCTTGCATGCTATTAAGGAGACTATGAGTCATGAAGCATTAACTGCTGGCAACTGTGGAGGAGGTGAAGATGGCCCGTAGATAAGACCCAGTCTCAGAGCCATCCAAGATTCTGAGTGCTCTGGGGTGAGGGAGGAGGTTACCCTCACCTGGGATTCCCTCAGTTGCTTTGTAACACCTTCCAGTGCTGCACACAAGCAGTCCTTGCTCCTTCAGTCTGTTCCCACACCTCAGTCCTAGTTTTCTGATAAGGGCTTGGGCTATAATATCGAACAAACCCGGGTTTGAATCCAAGCCCCACAACTTGACGTTGAGCAAGTTGTATACTCCTGTTGTGTCTAGCATGCCTCATCTGCAGAATTATGGGAATGATGTAACTACCTTGTAGGGTTACTGTGGCGATTAAGTGAGATAATGTATGCAAAATGCCTGGCACAGAGAAGCTGCTCAAGAAGTGGTCACCATCATTATAGATACCCTACTCCCATTCCTCTTCTGTTTCCATGCTTCTTACCTATGTAAGGAACCTATGAGTCAGGCTTCCACATCCACAAGATGGAAATGAGAGTGCTCACTCTTCAGGAAAGTTGTGAGAATTAAATGAGATAATGTACGCCAAGTCCTGACCAGACAGGTGCTGAGTGGATGTTTTAACCGAGAGGGATCAACGTCAGAAACTCCACACAGAGCCAGAAGCAAGCAGAGAGGTGAGCAAGTAAATGCTGGTGCACGCGTGAATAGGTGGATACCTATATGCCTATGTGCACACAGGCATGCACATGCACCGAGGCGCTGAGTTCACAGGGTCTCCTCCCTGCCTGGTTGGGAAAAGCTCAGGACCTAGGCGAACCTGGGTCTGAATGTCAAGCACACTATGGCTCCAGCTGAGAGATGCTGAAGAAGAAAGATAGATTGCTTCACTTCAACGTTCACTCATTCATTCAATCTATCAGGTCTCACTTTTGGAGGACTTTCTATGGGCAGCCAGGCCCCACTGAGCTAGCAAAGAGCCTGATGCAACACCTAAAGAGTATAGTCTGGTGGTGGACAATGAGTGGGGCCCCCCTCAGGAGAAAGTTCTTATGTCCACATGCAAGGTGCAGTTGGATGAGGAGAGGCTGGAGGTGGGGGTAAAGCCAGGAAAGAGCCCGCTGCATAAATCTAGACAGGAAACCCTGTAAGTCAGGGTGGTGGTAATGGGAACAGCATCACTAATGACTCAGAGGGGAAAAGAACAATGCCTGTGGTATCAGGGGAAGTGGGTCAAAAAACCTGGCTCCACCACGTCAGGGATTTGGAATCAGGCCAGTTACTGTGCCAGTCACAGCCTCAGATGCCTTGTATCTACCTTGGGCATCCCAGTGAGAGCAACCACCTAGAGATAATGCACATTAAGAATGGAAGAAGGAAGTTACTTATTATTGATATCATGAACACTAAGAGGCTGGGTCTAAGGTAAATGTTGAGGAAAGAAATGCAACAATTGTTAATTGGCTAAGAATAAGTGACATTTCAGTTAACAGCTGGGGGAACTTTAACATGCTTGCATACTTATTTTATTTTCGTGAGGCAGATATCCCACCTCCCCTTCAGCGTCATTCCTACCTGTAAACAGAAAGGACGGACTAGGATTCCCAATGGAAAAAGGTTTGGGCATGTCCAGGAGTAGCCAAGGAGGGACCCTAAAGCCTACCAGTGGTATGCACCTAGGGTCCACAAGAGCACAGGGGCTGATTTCATGGATGTAATATTTGGCACCTTTTGTTCATATTACCTCTGATGTCACTGGAGGCGAGTCAGCACCCTGAAGACCCCTGGGAACCTCAGGGTGAAGTTTAGGAAGTGCCATCACTCCTGTGATGGTGCAGAGTTGGCTAATGGGCTCACTTTGGGGTTTGGGGCGGATTTATGATTCTGAGAAGAGTCTGTGGGAAACCCAGTATGGGATTACCCTTGCTTAAAGCGAGAATATCCTTCAAGACACAAATGCCATGGACAATATCCAGTCTTCCCACAATTCTGAGGGCAGGCTGCACCTTGCTTTATTCTGTGACTAGTGTGCTGGGAGAGGCTGAGCATTAGCAGGGCTTCTGCAGGCATCTGAAGTCCAATGATCCTGCAGAGAGTGGACCAAACAAAGGGCCCCTCCAGAAGGCCAAGGCATCCAAGAGAAAAGCAAGGTGGCCAACCTGCCCCTCCTCCTGTATCCCTGATCTCATCACCTACCCAAGCCAGAACCTTGGGAGGCCCACTTAACCTGTTTTTTCTCCTCACTGCCCAGATCCAAGCATTCCCCAAGGCTTGTTGATTCTGTCTTCTAATTAGCTCTGATATTCATTCCCTTCTCTCCATCGTCACTGCCATCACTCTATTTCAGGCCACCACTATCATCAGCCTAGATGAGGGCAACAGCCTCTAATCAGGTCTTCCACCCAACCCTCTCCCCTCCCCCACAGTCCATTCTCCACACTGCAGCCAAAGAGGCTTTGCTAAACCACTAATATGACCTTATCAGTCCCTGCTGGAAACCATTCAGTGGCATCGAATTCAGTGGCTTTGGGATGATGTTCAACCAGCCTCACATATAATAGAATCATTTAATCAGGCAAGCCTTTGCTTCCTGTTTAAGATGCAGGAAAAAGTCATAAATCACCTTAATTTCAACTGAAATTGAAATTTAAGTTGATAATTGATGATATAAAAATTTTAAATCATCCGTCAAACACCCTGAACACAAACTTGGCTCTCATACTCAACTGGTTATATTGCTCATCAAAAAAAAAAATCCTAGTAAACTAACGATTCACCTTTCATTGCAGCATTGTTCGTAGAAGGGGAAATAATTTGGGAATACAGTGTACCCGGCCAATAGATGGATGCCTGAAGAGATTATGGCAAAACCACTGCAAGGAACATCATTCAACCATTATAATGAAAGAATTAGAGGCATGAGTTGAGGATATTTTATTTTTGATTAGGAAAAACAATGATGTGGAGATTGTGTATAGAATGATTCAATTTTTATAAATGAAACAAAGCAGAAATCCATGTGTTCTATCTAAATACATCCGTGCAGACATACTCAGTAACTCTAATCCTAGATGGTGATCCTAGAGATCCATGCACATGTTCTCAGGGGACAGGTACAAAAATACTAATAAGAGCATTATTTGCTCTGGAAAAATGGAGACTGCAGAAGTCCAGATCATCAGGAGAAAGATAAATTGCAAATACTGAAAGAAATAGTATACGCAAATTAAAATGAATTAGAACTACATTTGTCAACTTGGATAAACATCAAAAATTTCTATATAATGTGTATGGACACAGAAATAGGTAGCGAATATATACAACTCTTCATGGATATGATACTTGCTGAATTCATGATAGCAGACCCCACTGAGGAAGGAGAGAGTGGAGTGAGTCTGGGAAGAGGTAAACAGAGGTTTTTACCATATCTGTACTGTAAAGGATAGGCTGAGTTAGGGCCTAATTTTTAAATTTGAGACAGTGGGGTGTTGGTTACGCAGCTGTTTGTAATATTAATCTTTATTCTTGTCCCTATGTTTGAGATTAATGAGCAGTAAAAGTACTTCATCCTAAAACCCAGCAAACAAATCTCAAAAGTAGTCACATGACTTTTGTTTCATTGCGGTAAGAGTGCACATGCTATAGACTTCCTTGCAAGACGCTAATTCTTGGAAATTGTAAAATAAGTCCATATCTGCCCTGTGAAATGACTCAGAGGAATCATCAGTAGGCTAGAAATAGTGAATGATGAGTCCCTGAATAAGGGACAGCAGATGGGGTCAGTCTCATTTGTTCAAGTAAGCCATGGCCCAGAATTTGTGCAAAGGTTGTTGCAAATGCAGGGACTGGCCCAAGAGTGCTCTATGCTCTGGGGAGGTGCTTGCTGGAATCAGAACAGGGCCCACAGGCAACCGAAAGGTGATTAGTTAGTGTACCGCAACATGAGGAGTGTGGACTGACCCCTGCATTTTCCTCCCTATCCCACCCCCGGCACTTACCACCAGGTGGTGGCTATGGCAATACCTGCCCAAGTGAGAGTAATGCCTATGGAAACGGGCATACAGCCATGACAGTGCCTGGGATAGGTGGGTTAGTAGACAACCCCAGAGAAGAACAGGGTACATCAAACCCGCAAGAATTGCTGCCAAGGTATCCAGCCCAGTCTCATATTCCATCCCAGCCCTCCCAGAGCTTTCACTGAAAATATGGCAATAATATAAATTCACCTCAACAGTAATCATGGCTCTTATTCATTAGGCACTCCCCATGAATGAGACACACATATGCCTTGTGTATTAGTTTCCTTTTGCTGATGTAACAAATTACCACAAATTTAGTGCCTTAAGGTAACCAAATTTATTATTTTACAGTTCTGGAGGTCAGAAGTCTAAAATGTGTCTGCAGGTTTGCGTCCCTTCTGGAGGCTCTAGGGGAGAAACTTTTTCTTTGTCTTTTCCAGCTTCTAGTGGCCCCCTACATTCCTTGGCCCTTCCTGCATCTACAAAGCCAGCAGTGTGGTATCTTCTTTCCTCTTTGATCTCTGCTTCTGTCCTTAGATTTTTCACTGACTCTAACTCTACTGCTTCCCTCCTATAAAAATTCTTGTGTTTAGGGGCCGGCCCGGTGGCGCAAGCAGTTAAGTGCGCGCGCTCCGCTGCGGCGGCCCGGGGTTCGCTGGTTCGGATCCCGGGCGCGCACCGACGCACTGCTTGGCAAGCCATGCTGTGGCGGCGTCCCATATAAAGTGGAGGAAGATGGGCACAGATGTTAGCCCAGGGCCGTCTTCCTCAGCAAAAAAAGAGGAGGATTGGCGGATGTTAGCACAGGTCTGATCTCCTCACAAAAAAAAAAAAAAAAAAAAAAAAATTCTTGTGTTTACCTTGGGCCTGCCCAGATAATCCAGGATAATCTCCGCATCTAAAGATCCCTAAGTTAATCACATCTGCCAAGTTCCCTTTTGCCATCTAAGGTAACATATCCACAGGCGATAGGGATCTGGGGATAGGGATGTGGACATCTTCGGGGTCTGGGGGAAATTTTTCAGCCTACCTCATCTTGCATGAGGTATTTCCCTTTAATCTTCACACCACCACTGATATACCCGTTCACAGATGAAGAAACTGGGGCTTAGAAAGGTTAAGTGACATGCTGGACTTGGCACAGCTTGGAAGGGGCAGAGCGAACCATGGAAAACCTGGTAAGGTGAGTAAGGATCCCTGACTTGCTCTTCCCCACATCTGTCCCTTTTCTCATCTCTTTCCCTTCTGCTCCTATCCCAAGGGAGCAAGCACACTCCCTTCCATGTTAAGCCTCCTTGCATCACCAAACGTGCACTGAACTGGAGCAGCTGTGAGGTATGTGATGGCAGAAGCCAGGGCTTAGAAATCTGAAGATGCGAGCCTAACTGTTGACATTCACCAGCAGTGCTATGATCTTGGGCAAAATTGTTAATCTCTCTCTAGCTTCACTGGTAACCAAAGGTTGTTGTAAAGATTCCAGTCTGGAGGTAGTTTAGGCACATAGCCTACCACAACAATGTTGGTTTCCCTCCTCTCTTTTTTCTCCTAGGGCCCTCACAAGCCAGTTGCCCTTCCTTTGTCATGTACTATTTACTCCAAATAGACCTAGGGTCCGCAATGTTCCAAGGCATGGTTTGATGATTTTCTCCTGTTAACCCCACATTAAATACAACGTGTTTACTGACTAATGACCTCTGTGGCCTGTCTTACATAAATGTGATCTCTGTTAAGCTTTTGGGAACACTGAGAGTAGCTCAGAACCTAAACCCTGTTCCTGATTACTCCTCCTTTGAGGAAACTGGTCGGAAGCCACAGCCCTAGGCTGTACACTGTTAAAGGATAAGCTCTGATCTACTCGGGGTGCTATGCAGAGCTGCCTTGGCCTTGTTGTGAAGCGGAGCAAAGGTTCGCTCAGATGAAGGCAGTGTCAGGGAAATGGCACCCCCTCCTCAATCAGCTGGTTGGTGGACAGAAGGCAATGTAGCAACAAGCATGCACTGCCCCAAGTTGGTTTATGGCTAGGCTTCCCCAACAGGAGGCCTTGGTAGGCTCTGGGTATAAAGAAAATTTCAGTTAGAAAGTGACCGTTGGGAAGAGAATTAGTTTGCTGGGCTACATTCCCATAAAATCCCATCAGAATGGAGAAGATTCACAAACAGCAAACACAAAACAAACATCAAACGGCAAAGCAACTGAACTCAGAAGAACCTGCTGTAACCCAGGGTCGCTGGTATGTGCTGTTAGATTTCCAGAGAGCCTCACAACAAGTTGGCAGACAAGGCTGGAGAGATTAGCCTGTTCTGTTCGTTCTGTTTGTCCTGGACAAATCACAGGACACAGATGTTAGGTAAGCTCATCAAGGTCAAAGTGTTTGTAAGTGACACGGGCTGGGCCGGAACTCATGTTCCCAGGTCTGAGTTCAATGCTTGTTTCTCTACACCAGGCATCCTCTGTCTACCCATGTACAGAGGACGGGCCTTGTTGG
Organism: Ceratotherium simum simum; assembly: GCF_057802395.1. Classification (NCBI taxonomy): domain Eukaryota; kingdom Metazoa; phylum Chordata; class Mammalia; order Perissodactyla; family Rhinocerotidae; genus Ceratotherium; species Ceratotherium simum. Next base: position 84,507,899 of record NC_141940.1, read on the forward strand.
GTGCAATTCAGCTGGCAATTCTGCTTTCCGAATGGGACACATTGCCCCACCCTAGAACTTATTCACCAGGCATAGCCATATCCTATTTCACAAACTCTACCAAGGGCTGGGAGGCATCAAGGGGCCGGACAGGGACCCTTTCCTCAGTGGGATTACAATCTGAGGTCTTGTCAAGTAAGCATTTAATCTCTTCCAGCCAAACAGGTATGAAGTATTCACTTGCTTTTAAAAAGTTCTGGTGAAAACGCGCAAAATCTTTTCCATCATATATTCCTTCAACGTGCATTTATCAAATGCCACTCTCACACACCGCTTGAAACGCCTTGAGAGGCAAAAGCTGTGCTTCCTCTGTGATAAGCACTTTTCATTTATTATCGCATTTAATTCTCACAACCCTATGAGGCCAGTACTTTAATTAACACCACTTTATAGATGAGGAAACGCAGGCTCAGAGAGGTGAAGTGACTCGTGCAAAATAGTATCTTTGGACTGACATAAGAAAGATGCAGAGTGCTTGCTATAGAGACTCTTCCCTCAAGGGAGCAAAAATTGACTCATTACCCTTTTGGGAAGATCGAGACAAGCTTCAGGGAGGAAAGGGTCTGTGAGCAGGCAGGTGGAAATTAGTTGGAGATGAGAGGAAAGGCAATTCAGGCAGAGGAAACAGTGAGCAAAGACCCAGAGTGGATAAAGTTCAGAGTATGTTCCAAATTACATTCGGATCACCGCATGTACGAAAGAAGCAAAATAAATTAGGTATTCAGGTAGACTGGAGCCTAGAAACCTGGGAGCCAACCTGCACTCCACCACCCTCTCCCCATTCCCCACTTCCACTCAATCAGTTTCTAAAGCCTGTCAATGATCACCCTTAAAACGCCTTTCTGCCTCTCCATCCCCATGGCAACCACCTTAAGGCTCACTTTCATTCCCTCTTGCTTCTTATTCTAATTGCTTCCTAAGCGACCTGCTAGACAGTAGTCTGCTCCTCTGTGAGGCTGTACAAATACAAGTGTGATGCAGTCAGTGCCCTGCTTAATAATCTCGTGATTATATAACGTTTTAAAGGCCCTGCAACCTCTTGCACACTGTTCGCTTTTGCAGTCCCATCTCCTCTCATCACCCAGCACTTCAGCCATAGCCATCTTATCTGGGTCCCAGATAGGCCCACGAATTAATTGGTATACACATAAACTCCTTCTGATAACAGGGCGAGTGATGAATGCGCTGTGTAGGCCAAGACAGGAATGGAGAGCTGGGGCTAGCTGATTCCTTCCAAGAATACACTCCCTCCCCCCAACCACGCACACACACACACACACACACCCAGCCCGCCTTCGGTGGGAATTGATTAGAGACACACTGCTTCCCAAAGCCCTTGGGCCTATCTTGTACTAGACTGAAAAATACAGGAATCCTATGGTATTCATCTCTCCTCTGCATACCCCTGTCCTGGCCAACCTCTAGCCCTCATTTCTGCCCTAGTCCCACCCCTGCCGCGGCCTGCCGCTTTTCCTATCTGACAGTGGAAGTCTGGGTGAAGGAACCGCCCACTTCCTCTTTGGAGTTAGGCCAGTGCGTGGCAGCAGAGGCGGAGTCAATTCTGCCCAGCATTCTCCTGCGCTTGCAGCTGGGGTGGATGCAGGGGGCTGTTGCTCACGCAAGCAGGCTGGCATCCGAGTGAGCTTTGTCGCTGACAACGTGTGGCTTCTTGCTACAAAGACTCTATTGACACTGGTGGCTTCAGCGGCGGCCACTTTTTAAGGCAAAGATAGTTGCTTTTTGCAGAGGTTACAGGCGTCCTTCCCTAGAACTGCTGTAGGCTCGGTGCCCCTAACAGGAGATATGCCGCGGGGACGCAAGAGTCGGCGCCGCCGTAACGCAAGGGCCGCAGAAGAGAACCGCAACAGTCGTAAGATCCGGGCCTCAGAAGCCTCCGAGACCCCAATGGCGGCCTCTGTTGTCCCAAGCACCCCGGAGGACAGCCTGAGCGGCCCGGAGGCAGCCCGGAACACTCCGGAAGAGGCCTCCACTACCCCTGCGGAAGCCTCGAGCACCGCTCAAGCACAAAAGCCTTCGGTAGCCCGGAGCAATTTTCAAGGCGCCAGGAAAAGTCTCCTGATGTCCATATTAGCACTCATCTTCTTCATGGGCAACAGCGCCAAGGAGGCCCTGGTCTGGAAAGTGCTAGGGAAGTTGGGGATGCAGCCTGGCCGGCAGCACAGCATCTTTGGAGATCCAAAGAAGGTCGTCACAGAAGAGTTTGTGCGCAGAGGGTACTTGATTTATAAGCCTGTGCCCTGTAGCCGCCCCGTGGAGTATGAGTTCTTCTGGGGACCTCGAGCACACGTGGAATCTAGCAAGCTGAAAGTCATGCATTTTGTGGCAAGGGTGCGTAACCGATGCTCCAAGGACTGGCCATGTAATTATGATTGGGATTCGGATGATGATGCAGAAGTTGAGGCTATCCTCAATTCAGGTGCTAGGGGTTACTCCGCCCCTTAGGGAAATATGGGGCAGACCCTTGAGAGGGGTTGGAAAGAGCATCAAAGGTACCCCAAAGAGTAGATTACCTGGGTCCTGAATTGAATATGATGGGGAAGGGGGGCACTGTATTTAGTATTTGTGATCAGTGCTAATTGTTTAAACTACGAAAGAGAGGGTTTGCTTTGGATATTGTAAAATTTTATTCATTTTAATACAGTGTTGATTTAGGTCACGATATATTTAAAAACATGAGTGAATAAAACCTGTTTCTTTTTTTCTGCCATTGAGATTTAGTATAACAGTTTTGCTAACATTTTAAAATGAGGTCTTTCCACCATATTCTGTGGTCAGGTACATATTTTATATCATTGAAATAGGCTGTTCTTTGAAAGTTTGAAATAACCAGCAAAATGTGAGAGAAGGATGGGAGAATTCTTTTATGTGTGACCTTCCTGAAAACCTTTGTGTCTGCTGTTGTGTAAAGAAGACTGACAACTACCATGATTTTGCTTAGCTACCGCAAAACATAGAAAAAATAAAAGTGTCATGACAAGGACACCTTGTTCATTTATTGACCACCGGTTATGTGTGAGGCACAAGTCTAGGTTTGGAGGATACTCCTTAGCACAAAACCCTCAGTTCTAAAGAATGTTCTAGATTACGTAGGAGAGACAAATATGTAAACTGGCAGTTTAAGTGCTGTAATAGGGAGTGAGCATGGGGCGCTAAGAAAAGGTACAAAAGCTTATGTGACCTGTCTTGGGGGGTGGGACAGGAAAGAGGACATCATAGGGTGCTATGAAAACCCAAGAGATGCTTAAATAAGCTTGGGGGACTTGAAAGGGGCATCAGAACATACTATGAAAATGTTTTATATTAGGTACTTTTTGGATACTTAACCCAGCTTGGGGGAGGGGGCATTGGCAAAGGGAAGGGAACATCATAGAGTGCTGTGAAAATAGAAAATACATGTAAATCAGCTTGAGGTGAGGGCAGAGGAGAGAGGAATGGTTGCAGGAAAAAGGACATTGTGGGGGTACTACGGAAATTAAAAAGATGGGACTGTCAGAAAATTCTTGGTGAGATGACAATTTGGCGTCTGAAAATAATATTGGAGATGGGGAAGGGAGTAAATATGGAGGCACTAAAGGCAGCATGGACATTAGAGAAAAAACAGAATCTTCACTGAACTATTAAGGTTCTGTCTAGGGGAAAGTGGAGAAAAAGAAATGAGTTGGGGAAGAGGTGAGCAGGGGCTAGAGACTCAAAGGGTGGGAGTTATGGCTGATTTTAATGAGAATGAAGATGATTACATTATTAATATAATGATAAATCCTGGAATAATTTTAAAAAAAGGCTCCAAAAAGCAGAGCCTCTTGGAAGAGCCAGAGAGAAGATTCGACCTGTGGCATCTCTGAAAGGTAACCTGGCATTCTCTCAGGAACTACAGTTTATTAGGGTGCACAAATTGTTTCAAAAGTGTGTGTTTGTGTGTGTGCGTGCGTGTGTGTTTGCAGAAGGGGGCTCATAGAAGTCGGTCAGCTAGTAAGTGGGAGAGCCTGCAGAGCAAAGATTTATTGAGCATCTCCTGGTACGAACCTGTACCAGGGGCTTGCCACATATTATCTCTGCCACGTCGGTAAGATTACCCCCCATTTTACAGGAAGCGCCAGCTGGCTCAGGGGAAGAAACAGTGCCCTTCCAAAACCCGTCTGAATCCGTGTTTTCTTTGGCTCTGGTGGGGAATAATCATCCAATTGTCTAAAATGGTTATTTGCAAGTGTGGGCCAAGAAGCTTAATTCAGTCAGAGAGCCAGTAGTACCTAATGTAAAGGGAGAAAGAGTGGGAGTATACTGCAAGCTGCACTATAAAAGAGATGACTGCTGGAATCCTGAAGGCCTCAGGCAGGAGGCTCCACAGGGATGCACAAAGGATTGGGTGACCTGCCTTAGCCCAGCAAGGAAGCAATCAATGGCCCAAGCTTATTCCCCCCTTGGCCTGGAGGTTTAGTGTGTCTCCCACCCCACCCCGCCCGCCCAACACACTACATTGGTACTGCAAAGAGTTAATCTTCATTTGATTAGGTAAATGCTGAACAAGGGCGGGGTTTCCGGTGGCTGTGAAATGAATGACAGGGCTGAAGGAGAGGCAGGGAAAGGGGCTTCTGGAAGGTGGTGAGAAAAAGAGAATATTCATTGTTTCATTTACATAAATTCTTTGAGCTTTGAGCAGTATCCAGATGGGACACAAGCTGGGAGCCTCTTGCTGTGTAAGTCCGAAACCTAAGCTGGCCCCACCCCAGCAGAGTTTCCACAAAGTGAGTGGAAAAGCTGCAGTTTTAGTTGCCGGGATACCTCTACAGTGGATTGAGTTTCTGGGTCCTAGAACACTCCATTTGTTTAGGGAGCTCAGGGACAGAGAGCCCAAAAGTCCCTAATGCATAGCAAGAGCAGCAGCTGCCATTTCCTGAGTGCCTAAATTGTGCCAGGCACTTTGATGGCTGTTTTCATACGTTGTTTCTAACTTTTGCAACAGTCCAGCACGGTCGGCACCACGAGGCCAAGTTTACAGAAGAGGAAACTCAGAGTCAGATATCAGAAGCAAGTTGCTAGGATCACCTGGTTGACCAGTGACAGCCTTGGCCATGAACTCAGGGCCGGGCAAGTCTAAAGCCCACACTCTTATACTAAAACAACAGGCTGCATCACCGGGACACCTGGGGCTCCACCCAGCCTTGAGAAGTCTTCTGTCTTCAAACGCCACTAAAACCCAGGGTAAAAGTGAGAAGGAGCGTGCTGGGGTGAGGTGAGGAGGCGTGGGAAAATAAAGTCAATAAGCCGTTTGGGGATTAGCTGTGGACATCCCTTTAGTCTGACTTGTTGTGGCCCTAATCGCCAGGCATCCTTGAGGGATTGCTATGTGTAGAGTGAGTATTTCCTTCCAAGACAAGTGTGTCTTCCCCATCACAACACATTGCTCAGAAACTTCGCCACCCTGAACACTCCATCAATCCTCAAATCCTAGGTCCTGGCTATCACACAGTAGACCAACTCAACAGCAACCTTTCTGGGCCTGCAATATTGTTCGCTGATGCTGTTTCCAATCCAGAAGGTACAATGGGCTGGCAGAACTCTTACCCTGGGCAGAGTAGAGTTCCTGGGGTAAGACACAGGCAGCAAGCAGTGGGTATCTGCCCATGCTAAGAAACAAGCTGGAGGATGTCCTCCTTGGGCCCAGTGTTGTGGCCGCGGCCTCAGCAGTCGTGTGCAGAGCAGACCGTGGTCATGGTGAAAGGCAGATATGGATTCTGCCTGGGCTCACATTCACCCCCGTGAAGTGGGTAGTGTTCAGGATCCCTCTGTCTCCTTCCTTTGGCAGAAGCGTAGAATTCTAGCTTTCTGAAGGAAATGATTTTGTAGTAGTGGTGGTAGTGAAGAAGGGTGATTGGTACGGAGATGTACTGAGACCTGTATACAGGTTACTCCGGGGCTTGTGAGCCATGAAACAGTTAAACATCAAAGAGCTAATGGAATTTCTTTGAAAATTTGTGTGAGGACACTTGCACAAAGGAAGGTCTCAGCTCAGCCAAAGCTATATAGAAGAATAACTCTGGAGCGATCCAGGGCTTGGAGAACAGGTTTGGGGAGAAAAAGTGGACTCTAGGCTTGTACTGCTCATCACCCAACAGGCATAAAGCTGACACAGGGTGATTTGGAAGGGAAGGTAGAGCCCATAACCAGCTGGTGAAAATCAGGCCCAGTTCTTGACTGGCCAATTTCTGCCTCAGTTCCTGTGACAAATGATACCCTTATAAATGTTATCTCAAAATGTGCAACACACGAGAAGTGCCTGAAATCCCTCCTGTAACTCTGACCAAGGAGACTCTTGATTCATTCTGTAAAGTCTCAAAAATAACTGGGCCTACATTATTTTGGATGTTGTGATTATCTAACAATTCATCCATTCACGCATTCAACACATATTTACAAAGGTCCATTTGTGCCAGTCATGGTTCCAGTCACCTGGGATACATATATGAACAAATCACAAGCTCTCTTGTGTGAAAGCAGAAAATAAAAGGTAAACCTTTTAAATAACAGGTTATACAGTACCTTAGAAGGTAATAAGTACTCTGGTTTGGAGGCCGTGGGAGGGAGGTGGCAGTGGTAAGCTCACACAGAACAGTGTAAGGCGGATCAGAAATGCCAGGAAAGAAAGGGAGCGTTAAATTCAATACTAAAAAGTGGGCAGGGTAGTCCTCATTGGAGGGGTGACATTTGAGCAAAGAAATGAAGAAGGCGAGGGAGTTTGCCTTGCTGATATAAAAAGGCAGTGTTGTTCAGACAGAAGGACCAATTACTGCAAAGGCTCCAAGGCCTAGGAGTGTCTAGCACATTTGAGGAAGGGTGGAGAGGCCAGTGTGGCTGCCATGGAGTGAACAAAAAGGACAAGAGTTGGAGATAAGGTCAGAGAGATTCAGAATCCCACATTAGGTAGGGCCTAGTAGGCCTTTTGAAGGAGCTTGGCTCTTGTTTGTAGTGAAATGTGATATGTCGGGGGCAGGAGGAGGAAGGCAGTGAGAGATTGAGCAGAAGAGTAGCACGATCTGACTTACCTTTTGAAAGGATCACTTTTTTTTCCTTCATTTTTTGTTTATTGTGGTAACATTGGTTTATAACATTGTATAAATTTCAGGTGTACGTCATTATACTTCTACTTCTGCATGGATTGCATCATGTTCTCATGTTCACCACCCAGATACTAATTACAATCCATCACCACACACATGTGCCTAATTATCCCTTTCGCCCCCCTCCTTCCCCCCTTCCCCTCTGGTAACCACCAATCCAATCTCTGTCTCGATGTGTTTGTTTGTTGTTCTTATTATCTACTACTTAATGAGTGAGATCCTATGGTATTTGACCTTCTTCCTCTGACTTATTTCACTTTGCATAATACCCTCAATGTCCATCCACGTTGTCACAAATGGCTGGATTTCATCGTTTCTTATGGCTGAGTAGTATTCCAGTGTGTGTACATACCCCATCTTCTTTATCCATTCGTCCCTTGATGGGCACTGAGGTTGCTTCCAAGTCTTGGCTATTGTGAACAATGTTGCAATGAACACAGGGGTGCATGTATCTTTACACGTTGGTGTTTTCACGTTCTTTGGATAAATACCCAGCAGTGGAACAGCTGCATCCTATGGTAGTTCTATCCTTAATTTTTTTTTTTTTGTGAGGAAGATCAGCCGTGAGCTAACATCCATGCCAATCCTCCTCTTTTTGCTGGGGAAGACTGGCCCTGAGCTAACATCCATGCCCATCTTGCTCCACTTTATGTGGGACGCCACCACAGCATGGCCTGACAAGCGGTGCATCGCTGCGTGCCTGGGATCCGAACCCGGGCTGCTAGCAGCGGAGCACGCGCACTTAACCGCTACACCATAGGGCTGGCCCCTATCCTTAATTTTTTGAAGAATCTCCATACTGTTTTCCATAGGGGCTGTACCAGTTTGCACTCCCACCAGCAGTGTGTGAGAGTTCCCTTCTCTCCACATCCTCTCCAACACTTGTTGTTTCCCGTCTTGTTAATTATAGCCATTCTGACGGGCGTGAGGTGATATCTCATTGTAGTTTTGATTTGCATTTCCCTGATAGGTAATGATCTTGAACATCTTTTCATGTGCCTGTTGGCCACCTGTATATCTTCTTTGGAGAAATGTCTGTCCAGGTCTTTTGCCCAATTCTTAATTGGGTTGTTGGTTTTTTTGTTGTTGAGATGCATCAGTTCTTTATATATTTTGGAGATTAAGCCCTTATCAGATGTATGGTTTGCAAATATCTTCTCCCAATTGTTAGGTTGTCTTTTCGTTCTGTTGATGGTTTCCTTTGCTGTGCAGAAGCTTTTTAGTTTGATGTAGTCCCATTTGTTTATTTTTTCTATTGTTTCTCTTGCCCGGTCAGACATGGTGCTTGAAAATATGTTGCTAAGTCCGATGTCCAAGAGCATACTTAGTATGTTTTCATCTAGAAGTTTCATAGTTTCAGGTGTTACATTCAAGTCTTTAATCCACTTTGAGTTAATTTTTGTGTATGGTGTAAAGTAATGGTCTACTTTCATTTTTTTGCACGTGGCTGTCCAGTTTTCCCAGCACCATTTGTTGAAGAGACTTTCTTTTCTCCATTGTATGTTCTTGGCTCCTTTGTTGAAGATTAGAGGTCCATAGACGTGTGGGTTTACTTCTGGGCTTTCGATTGTATTCCATTGATCTGTGTGTCTGTTTTGGGGCCAGTACCATGCTGTTTTGGTTACTATATCTTTGTAGTATGTTTTGACATCAGGGAGTGTGATACCGCCAGCTTTGTTCTTTTTTCTCAGGATTCCTTTAGCTATTCAGGGTCTTTTGTCATCCCATATAAATTTTAGGACTCTTTGTTCTATTTCTGTGAAAAATGTTGTTGGAACTTTGATAGGGATTGCATTGAATCTATAGATTGCTTTAGGAAGTATGGACATCTTAACTATGTTAATTCTTCCAATCCAAGAGCACAGAATATCTTTCCATTTCTTTGTGTCTTCTTCAATTTCTTTCAGCAATGTTTTATAGTTTTCTGTGTACAGCTCTTTCACCTCTTTGGTTAAGTTTATTCCTAGGTGTTTTATTCTTTTTGTTGCAATTGTAAATGGGATGGTATTCTTAATTTCTCTTTCTGCTACTTCGTTGTTAGTGCATAGAAATGCAACTGATTTTTCTATGTTGATTTTGTATCCTGCAACTTTACCATATTCGTTTATTACTTCTAAAAGTTTTTTGGTGGATTCTTTAGGATTTTCTATATATAAAATCATGTCATCTGCAAATAGTGACAGTTTCACTACTTCCTTTCCAATTTGGATCCCTTTTATTTCTTTTTCTTACCTGATTGCTCTGGCCAGGACTTCCAGTACTATGTTAAATAGGAGTGGTGAAAGTGGGCATCCTTGTCTGGTTCCTGTTCTTAGAGGGATAGCTTTCAGTTTTTCACCATTGAGGATGATATTGGCTGTGGGTTTGTCATATATGGTCTTTATTATGTTGAGGTACTTTCCTTCTATACCCATTTTATTCAGAGTTTCTATCATAAATGGATGCTGTATCTTGTCAAATGCTTTCTCTGCATCTATGGAGATGATCATGTGATTTTTATTCTTCATTTTATTAATGTGGTGTATCACGTTGATTGATTTGCGAATGTTGAACCATCCCTGCATACTTGGAATAAGTCCCACTTGATCGTGGTGCATAATCTTTTTAATGTATTGTTGTATGCGATTTGCTAATATTTTGTTGAGGATTTTTGCATCAATGTTCATCAGTGATATTGGCGTGTAATTTTCTTTCTGTTGTCCTTGTCTGGTTTTGGTATCAGCGTAATGTCAGCTTCGTAGAATGAGTTAGGGAGCTTCCCCCCCTCCTCAATTTTTTCAAAGAGTTTGAGAAGGATAGGTATTAAGTCTTCTTTGAATGTTTGGCAGAATTCACCAGGGAAGCCGTCTGGTCCTGGACTTTTATTTTTGGGGAGGTTTTTGATTACTGTTTCGATCTCCTTACTGGTGATTAGTCTATTCCAATTCTCTATGTCTCTGTGATTCTAGGAATTTATCCATTTCTTCCAGATTGTTGAATTTGTTGGCATATAGCTTTTCATAGTATTCTCTTATAATCTTTTGTATTTCTGAGGTGTCCGTTGTAATTTCTCCTCTTTCCTTTCTGATTTTACTTATTTGAGCCGTCTCTCTTTTGGTCTTGGTGAGTCTAGCTAAAGGTTTGTCAATTTTGTTTATCTTTTCAAAGAACCAGCTCTTGGTTTTATTAATTTTTTCTATTGTTTTTTAGTCTCTATTTCATTTATTTCTGTTCTGGTTTTTATTATTTCCCTTCTTCTACTGATTTTGGGCTTTGTTTGTTCTTCTTTTTCCAGTTCCTTTAGGTGCATTGTTAGATTGTTTATTTGAGATTTTTCTTGTTTGTTGAGATAGGCCTGTATTTCTATAAACTTCCCTCTTAGAACCGCTTTTGCTGTATCCCGTAAATTCTGGCATGTCGTATTTTCATTTTCATTTGTCTCCAGGTATTTTTTGATTTTCCCTTTGATTTCTTCGTTGAACCAATCATTGTTCAGTAGCATTTTGTTTACTCTCCATATATGTGTGGCTCTTCTGAATTTCTTCCTATGGTTGATTAATAGTTTCATACCGTTGTGGTCAGAAAAGATGCTTGGTATTATTTCAATCTTAAATTTATGCAGACTTGTTTTGTGGCCTAACATGTGATCAATCATGGAGAATGTTCCATGTGCATTTGAAAAGAACATGTATTCTTCGGTTTTTGGATGGAATGTTCTGTATGTATCTACTAGGTCCATCTGTTCTAGAGTGCCATTTAAGGCAATGTTTCCTTATTGATCTTCTGTTTGGATGATCTATCCGTTGGTGTAAGTGGAGTGTTAAAGTCCCCTACTATTATTGTGTTACTGTCTATTTCTCTTTTTATGTCTGTTAATAACTGCTTTATATATTTAGGTGCTCCTACATTGGGTGCATAGATATTTACAAGTGTTATATCTTCTTGTTGGATTGTTCCCTTGATCATTATGTAATGCCCTTCTTTGTCTCTTTTTACAGTTTTTGTTTTAAAGTCTATTTTGTCTGATATGAGTATTGCTACCCCAGCTTTCTTCTCATTGCCATTTGCGTGGAGTATCTTTTTCCATCTCTTCACTTTCAGTTTGAGAGTGTCTTTAGGTCTGAAGTGTGTGTCTCTTGTATGCAGCATATATATGGGTCTTGTTGTTTTATCCAGTCAGCCACCCTATGCCTTTTAATTGGAGCATTTAGTCCATTGACATTTAAAGTAGCTATTGATAAGTATGTACTTACTGCCATTTTTTCACTTTTGTTTTTCTCAGTGTTTTAGTAGTCCTTCTCTGTTCCTTTCTTCTTCTCTTGCTCTCTTCCCTTGTGGTTTGATGGCTTTCTCTAGTATTATGTTTGAGTTCCTTTCTCTTAGTTTTTCGTGTATTTACTATAGGTTTCTGGTTTGTGATTACCATGGGGTCTATATACAGAATTGATGGTCTCTTTAGTTTGACCTCTGTTTGAAAGCTCTCCTCTTTAACTCCTGTCCTCCCACATTTTATGTTTTTGATATCTTATCTAACCTCTTTTTTGTGCCTTTGTATCCATTACCCTCCTATCATGGAAATAGATAATTTTTCCTATTTGTGGTCTTCTCTTTTCCCCTTAAATCATTCCCTTTAACATTTCTTGTAGTACTGGTTTCTGGGTGACAAACTCCTTTAATTTTTGCTTGTCTGGGAAACTTTTTGTCTCTCCTTCTATTTTGAATGGTAACCTTGCAGGGTAGAGTATTCTTGGCTGTAAGGTTTTTCCTTTTAGCACTTTAAATATATCGTGCCACTCTCTTCTAGCCTGTAAGGTTTCTGCTGAGAAGTCAGCTGATAGCCTTATGGAGTTTCCTTTGTATGTAACGTGTCTTTCTCTTGGAGCATTTAGGATTCTCTCTTTATCTTTAATTCTGGACATTTTAATTATGATGTGTCTTGGTGTGGGCCTCTTTGGGTTTATCTTCTTTGGTGCTCTCTGTGTTTCCTGTACCTGGATGTCTGTTTCCTTCCTTAGGTTAGGGAAGTTTTCATCTATTATTTCTTCAAATATATTCTCTGCCCCTTTGTCTCGCTCTTCTCCTTCAGGGGCACCTATAACACGGATGTTAGTGCGCTTGATGTTGTCCCAGAGGTCCCTTAGACTGTCCTCACTCTTTTTAATTCTTTTTTCTTTTACCTGTTCAGCTTGGGTGATTTCTTTTAGTCTTTCATCCAGCTCACAGATCCGTTCTTTTGTATCCTCTACTCTGCTTTTGAGTCCCTCTAGTGAATTTTTCATTTCCAGTATTTTATGCGTCATTTCTGCTTGGTTCTTTTTTATATCTTCCATTTCTTTGTTGACATTCTCACTGAGTTCATCCATTCTTCTCCCCAGATCTGTGAGCATCCTTAACACTCTTTGTTTGAACTCTCTGTCGGGTAGGTTGCTCATTTCTGTTTCACTTAGTTCCTTTTCTGGGGTTTTGTCCTGTTTCCTTACTTGGAATGTATGCCTTTGCCTCCTCATTTTGCCTCTTTCCCTGTGCTTGTGTCTATGTATTAGGTAGGTCAGCTACATTTCCTGCTCTTGGATAGGTGACCTTATATAGGTGACCTTATATAAGTGATGCCTTAGGAGGCCCACAGTGTGCTTCCCTCAGTTCTCAATGTTCCAGGAGTGACTCCTATGTGGGCCACGTGTGTCCTACTGTTGTGGCATGTTTGCTCTCCCTGTAGGTGCCCAGGGAGGCTGAGCTATGCTCCTGGTCAGTTGTTGTAATGCTCAGCTGCTTGTAGTTGTTGTGGGCCCTTCAGTCTCTTTATTGGGTGTGGGGAGCCCCAGCACAGTTGGCTGCAAGTTCTACTAGCACATTTGTGTTGCAGTATTTCTTTTAAGTGAGTAGGCCCCCAGCGTGGCAGGTTGTCAGGCTCAGGGGCTTACAATTGTTATAAGCCTCCAGCCTTTAGGTCTCTTGTCAGCTCTCTGAGGATTGCAGCTGTGTGGGGCTGGCCTCAGACATTGGAGCACCCAATTGTTTCGGGCTTTGGAAGGTGGGGCAAACCCCCTATGTGGGTCTTTGAGAAGCACAAGTCTTCTGCAGCTGACAAGCCCCACCTCCCACAGGTCCACACACACAGTCAACACAGTCCTGCCCCATGTGTGCGCCCTGACCTCCTGAAGTGGACCCAGTCTCTCCTCGGTGGGAGCCCCACACACTCCACCACCACCCCACACTCTCCACCCACTCCTTGTGCACGCCCTGCCCCACTGAAGTGGGCCCGGTCGCCAGGCTGCAGAGAATCCAGTCACCAATCTATGCAGGCCCACAGGTTGCCTGAGGTCTTGTTGTTGAGTGGAGCCAGTCCCTATGGTGGGCTGCCTGCCCTGGCTGAGCTGGATTAAATCAGTGCTCTAGTGGGTGGGGCAGACCCTGGGCTAGCAGGCCCCAGGGAGAACTCCAATGGCATCTGCCAGCATCTGTGTCAGCACACCCACAGCAGACCACAACAATGGCCGCCGCCAATGTCCCAGTCCCTGGAGAGGTCTCACCTCTCACTGAGATGTGCTCAGAGCCTATCAGGTGAGTCTCTTTTCACTAAAGCACTGTGCACCTTTCTTTCTGGTGATTTTAGGTTGCTTTCTGAAATGGGTGAATTTGTGCATGGGCCCTTTAAGAGCCGGTTTTAATTTCTTTGTGAACCAGCTTTTTTGGGGGTACTCTCCAATGTTTTAGTAGCAGGCAAAGTCAGATATTATGCCACTCGTCTCGATTGTGCTGGGTCCACAAAATGCCTACAGCGGGGGCGCTCCCCGGCTCAGGGCCCTGCTCCTCCAGGGAGGGCTGCATATGAAAAGATCACTTTGACTACTTACTATGTTGAGAACAGAGTGAAAACAGGCAAGGATGGGAGCAGGGAGACCAGGTGGGAAGCTATAAGTCGGGCTAGAGATGACGGTGGTTTGGATGATCTGGTAACAGTAGATATGGTGAGAATTGCTCAGTTTCTGGATACATTTTGAGGTTGACCTAACGGAATTCCTGATGGTTTGGATGTGGAGTGTCAGAGAGGGGTCAAGGCTGACTCCAGAGTTTTTTGCTAGAGCAACTAGTAGAATGGAATGGCTGTCAACTGATATGGGGAATGCTGTAGTTGGAACAGGTTTTATAGGTTGGGGAGGGGATCAGGAATTCAGTTCTGGACACGTTGAATTAAGATGTCTCTTCGACACTCGTGTGTGTTGAGTAGGCAGTTGTTCAGAATCCAGTAGTGTAGAAGTCAGGAATTTGACTGAAAGCTTGCACCTAGGATGTGTAGATGGTGTTTAAAAGCCACGAGACTACACAAGATCAGTTAGAGAGTGAGTGTACATAGAGAAGAGAAGAAGATCATGGACAGAGACCTGTGGCATAAAGGAATCAGGGAGAAGAGGAGATGCCAGCTGAGGAGACTGAGAAGTTGTCACCAGTGCTATAGACCGAGAGTGTAGTGTCCCAGGAGCCATGTGAAGCAAAGTGTATCAAGGGAGAGCCAGTGGTCACCTATGCTCAAAGTGCTGATGCCAGGTGAAATAAGAGGAGGAGTGAGACTTGACCGTTGGATTTAGCAATGCAGAGGTCCCTGGTGACCTTGATGAGAGCAGTTTCATTGGAGGATTGGGTGATAGAGCCTGCTTTGGACAGGTTTAAGAGAGAATGGGAGGTGAGGAGTCAGTGAGTATAGACAAGTCTTAAAAGGAGTTTTGCTGCAAAAGGGAGCAAAGAAATCGGGCAGCATCCGGTGGAGGAAGAGGGAGTCAAGAGAAGATTTACTTCAGATGGAAGAAATAACATTGTGCTGAAAGGAAGTACTCGGTGGAGAGGAGCAAAATCAACGGCACAGGGGAGGCAGAGAGATTTGTTGGAGCGGTAACTTTGAGTGGGCAGGAGGGCACTTGGACCTTGCATAAAGAGGAGGGCTAGAGCATGCACAAGGAGTTGCAAACCATGTAGTTGCTGGATTTGGTAGAGGTCAGCTAGGTTTTCTGGCCCCCCTGAACTCCTCTAGTTGAGGTAAGGCACCTGCCTATTTGTTGAGCCTCCATGTCTGTTGAGTGTCTGTTATGTGCCGGGCACACTTCAGGCACCTTAGTAACATTTAATACTCCAAAAGACTCAATCATGTAGGTTATATTGTGATCCTCATTTTACAAGTTAGACATGTGCTGCACAAGGCGGTCAGATGGACTGGCCAAGGACGCTTAGCAAACAATTGGAGGAGTACAGTTTTGAGCCGAAACAGTCTGACCCTCAAGGCAGTCTTATAACCATAGGCTCAGACCTGCTGGCAAGTCAGAGTGTAGAATTACTCTTGCTACCCCTCATGCTGGTACCAAGCCTCCCCACTGAACCACAGCTGCTTCGAAGGACTACATGATAGTCACAATCTGTATGCTCGAACACCTGCCTCAGTTTCCTGTATGACACTGCTACTTCAGTTCTGGAGCTGTATTCTGAGTCTGAGGCTGAGTGGCAGAGCCCCTGTGATCTTGACTTGCTTAAAACAGACCCCTCCTCTGAAGGCTGGTGCAGCTTCCAGTGGAACAGTCATCCCAGAACCACAGAACTATCCTCTCCTTGACTTTTAGAACATCCTTAATACATGAAGGCCTGACTAAGCCAGGATGGTAACTCCCTGGGGACATTAACAACTCTGATCAAACTAAAAGGCCACCATGCCATTTGGAACACTATTATTTACACTGTTGGTCACACACACACACAAATATGCACGCGCGCGCCCTGTCTGTTTGTTCTCCTTAGGGTTTCCTCCAGTTGGCTTCGTTCTGTCGTCTTCCCACTCCCTACCAAACTCGTCTGGCAAAAATTCCCATCTGACATGACCCCAAGGAATGAGCTTCACGGTGAAGTGGAGCCTCATCTGCAGGGTAAGCCTGAGGCCAGATAAGGCTTTCACAGGATTGGGTCTCAGGTCACAGGGTCCAGGCCTATGCCAGGAAAAGAATAATCATGTGGCTGATCTGAGCCAGTGAGAATGAGTTCAGGCTCCATGAGAAGAAAGGAACAGAGGAAGAAGAGTGGGCACGGGGCCATCGGAGACCCAGATTTGGAAGGCAGCTTATTTTATAGATGAGCTTCTCCAGGGCACACACCCACCTTCTACCCACTCCAATAACCCTGACTCAGAAACGGTGATCAAGGCCTTTAGGTGCCCACTCCTCTGCAAATGGACATTTAGTATCACTTTACTCTGTTTTCCCTTCAAACGGTGCTTTAGTTAACATGCTTGAAACTGTGTCCCTCTTTTCAGAGATAAACTCCTCCAAGATGTCCCCCAGCCCTGCTCCAGTCCCTGCAATAAAGGCTGTTATTGAGCTGGCCCAGAGGCATCATTGGCCCATATGATGCCGTGAGGTGGAGAGCAGCCACCAGGATTGCGTGTAATCGGCACTTCTGAAGTCCCAATAAGAGAAACAAGTGCTGGGCACCAATGGAGTAGCAGTTGAGGTAAACTATGCAAGTTGAGTGGAAACATGCTGGTCCCAAACCCAAAGTGTCTACGTGATAGCTTGGGGACCTAGCAGAAGTTATCTACCTTGTGTCAGCCTCTGTGTACACCACCAAAAACATGAGTAATGCGTCCTGCTTCATAGACGTGTTGTGGAAAATAAATCAGCTGATCTTCACAAATCCCCTAGACTGCTGCCTCTCAAACTGTCTGTGGTGAAGGACGAGTATTTCTTTTTTTCCAAGCCAGTCACTCATGGATCAACACATTTGTATAACATAGGGAAAATGAATTAATAGAAAGAAGAAAAACGGCAAAGACACACAAAATGCAAGCCCCAATTTTTTAAAACATCATAGAGACTCTCGCCATATGCTATAGAACTTTCGAAACATGTACTCTCAAATTATGTACTTACCGCAGATCGGTGACACACTTTTGTGGAGCAACGAGTGTCCACAGACTGCAGTTTCATCTGTTCTGCTCTGGCACAGTGCCTAGCTCATTAGAGACAGTCAATCAGTGGTTGCTGTTTCAAGGGAATTATTACAAAATATGGTCCTTATCACAAAGGAGATTAAATAACAAGAAATTGCAAGTAAAAAGAAGAAATACCAAATGATTTGATTGCTGACAGAGTGTCAAGAGAGTTGTGTGAACAAGAAGCAGTACAGGAGTTCAAAAGAAGATATCACAGTGGTCAAGACTTCCGCTGGGCCTCGACAGTCAAGGGAGGATGGAACTTTGTAGCTTTTTGTATTTTATGATTGTAGGAAAGCTTCATGCTCATTGCACACATTTCTGCAAGCCCTGAAAAAGTATAGAGTTTGGGAAATATTTAGCCTTATTCCCACCATCCAGAGGTTACCTGTGCTAACATTTGTGTGTACACTTTCAATGCACAGTCAGGAAGATGACAATGATAATGAATATGATAAAAATTATAACTATATATATGTGTGTATATATTATATATATATAAATATATACTTACTGCTATACACACACATGTATTTGTAAACATTTACACCAGTTTTCTGTATATCGATACGAACATGTACCATGACTCAGAGCCCCCTCTATTATCACTGTTGATCTCATCAGCCCCCTTGGCAAAGGTTCCCACACTTGTGTCTAGGAGTCCCAAAAGGGTGACACAAATTGCTATCAAGACCTATCTGTTCACTGTAGTCTCCAATAAGCAATCTTGAAGTGCCCTGAGAGAGCTTCAATGTAGCCTCCAAGTAAGATGATGACCTTCATGATATCCACATTGCCCCCAAGCAGTTCACACAGCTGCCAGGGCCCAGGTGCCAGAGTCAAGCTGAATTTTGTGCAGAGGTGCGTGGTATGTCCCTATTCCCAACCCTGTACAAAAACGTGGACTTTGAAGCAGTTCTGCCAGACCCACGCTGCCCCTCTCAGAATACCAGTCCCCTTCACCTCCTTCCCTCCAATCACGGTTATCTGCAAACAGGTCCCCAGTCTCCAACACAATGCACCAGGCACTTGGAAGCTCTAAAGCTCTGATATGGGCAGTTTACAGCATACACACACACACACACACACACACACACGTACTCTGACGCATACGCATATTAATGCATTGCTGAGGACGAACTGCCTACTTGGGGAGAGAACAGTTATCACAGCTATGCCTCTCTTTGTGCATCTGGGGCATTTCAGAGGAGCTGGCTGCTCCTGAACTCTGGTCTCCACACCCTTGTTGTGGAGGAATTCCCTCGCTCCTCGGGGCATACAAGACAAAATTATGATTTGTCTCAAGGGACTGTACTAAGGGACAAAAGGAAAGCCCAAACAATAAGCAAAATAAGGCCCTACAAACATCAGGACAGAACTGCTCTTTGTCCCAAGGCTGATCATCAGAGTCAGTTTACACATCAGCTTAGGCTGGTGAATATCTCGGCCACACAGACCCTGGGGCTTGCCTTGGGGCTAGTCCATGCAAGTTTGACCCTCAGGCTGAGGTAAGTGGAGGTAAGGGGGGTGGCGGAGGGATCCCCTTTTCCTCAGAACCTGTTTCCTTTTCTGCTCTCTGGTAGGGCCCACCCTCCTCCCATGCTCCTCTGCACCTTGGCTACAGCACATCTTCCTGTTGTCCTCTGCCCGTGTCTGATCTTTCATCTGGGTTGCCCCTCTCACCCCAGTCCCTGAGGCAGCTCACAGAAGCCAGGGTACCATGGGCCATCCTAGCACCCTCAAGTTTGCTCCTGACGTGGTTTCTCTGTGCTCTCAGTCCTGGAAGCCTGTCTGACTACTCTTATTTTTACATGCTCCTCTGACCCTCCTGACCTCTCTTCTGTCCCTTCCTCTTTCAACAGCTCCAGCGCTCATTCTCAGTTCATTGACTGAGGAGCTCTGACAAGCATGTCCTGGGCCCCAAAAGTGATAAAGTAAGTCTCCCTCCCCCCAGCAGGTGACAACTCCACCTTGCCTCCCAAGTTATACAGAAAGACATCAACCTCTCCCTAAAGGTGCACACACAGACCCCCATACCCACAGACAGACGCCTCATACCTGTTCAGACTCTCCCAGATGAAACATCATCCTAATCTTCGCTTCTGAGTGTGTGCTTATTGGCTTACATTCCCAGGCAGACAGACACGCACCCAGGGGTACACACACGATCAGGTGCCCACTCATCATATGTACACCCCATAAACACACCACATACACTTCCACACTCACAAACATATCTGACAATGCATAGGCACCTTAGAGTCACACAGGCCACACACAAGTACACAAATATATACATGTGTACACACAAGGAGAGAGAAAATCTCAGAGAGGGGTATGACACCCAGAATATGCATAAATGCACACATGCGCACATACCTAGAAACTAACACACATTACAAAAACAGGGACACTCACTAAGACAAACACACACGCGTATATATGTGCATGCGTGCACACACGCACACACACACACATGCACACACACATCTTCCTCAGAAATGGTAGAGAGGGAAAGTTGAGAGTGGGCAACATGGTTCCAGGTCCTGAGCAGCAGTTACTGTGAGTAGGTGGCACCTACAGTCTCCCTAGAGCCCTGGAGCACAAAAGAACCCAGTTCCTGGCACCCAGCCTGGACAGCTCAAAAGGTCAGAGACATGGCAGCCTGCTTCTCAGCTCCTTCTGTTCACTGTTCCCTGCTTCCTCTCCCTGCTGTGAGTCCTCCCTCCCCCCGGCATGACCCTCTTGAAATGTGGCTGTGAAGAGAAGGCAGATATATCTGCTGTTCTCGCCAAACACTAGTCTCAAGAATCCCGCCTCAGAAAGAAGAAGACAGAGTGCACGCGTGCAAGGCGTGGTGAAGGAGTACAAACAACCTACATGCCAGGACAGGGAATAGGAGATCAGCAGGCAAAACAGCAGACAGGTATGTGGGAGGAAAAAGAGGAGTGAGGAGGGAAGGCAGTGGAATCCTACCCTGTGACCCCAAGCTGCCAACACAGCGAAGATTTCCTCAAGAACTCCCAAGGGGTCTCCCGGCACTCCCTTCCTCCCTTCAGCTCTGTGGAATCAGACTGATTCCCTGAGAAAACCTCAGTCCATGACATGCCGACCTTTGATATGAGGCTTGGGGCCCGTCACCAACAAATACATAGACTGAAAACTTCTGAAGAACGTCAACAGTAGAGGGCCTCAACACAGGGTCCTGGTCATCCAGCTCATGCTGCCTGCAGAGGAGGAATGGCCCCTCCTTCCCCTCACCATGTGGCTGATGTCCCCAAAGCCCTCTGCCGTCTCTCTGTAGATTCGCACAGGGCAGGGGACAGAACTCCAGCGGCTGGGAGTGGGGCTGCCCAGGCCAGACCCTGAGGCCCAAGGACCAGGAAAATCGTGATGCCCGATATTTCCTAGCCAGGCTTCTAATAGCGACCTGTGTGCCTCACCAGTCCTGGCAAGAAGTGTGTGGATGAGTGATGAGATTATGTGAGAATAAAACCAGGAATTAGGTTTTGAAAAAAATCCCTCTGAATTATCAGTTTTAAGAAAATTGTCAGAACTGGGCAATGCAGGAGAAGGGAAGAGGCTGTACCTACAGCAGGGACCCAGTTAGATTTCTATGCTGGAGTTTTCCTTGAAGTAGCCCACAGTCTATCCACATCAGCATCCGTGTTCCCACATGTATGCTGAAAACAGTCCCATGAGTGCAGGTGGCACCAGAGTGGAGACGGGAAAGCCACGGGGGAACTAATGGGATGCACCATATTTACCATGCCAAGAACCCATGGACTGCAATAGCCTTCCCCTTCCACTGCACCCTACTGTGTCCTGCTTTGTTGGAGGGAGGAATCACCAGCCAAAAGTCATGTTCATGGCTTTTGGTCGCCAATGGTGGCAGCAAACTCAGGGCCTGTCGTGTCCCTCTCCTAAGGCAGAGAAGTCAAGGTTGGACTGGCTGCTGTGAGCTCCTTCACCATATCTATCCCCAATCCACTCCAGCTCTGGCAGACTATAGAGGGTGCTCGTCTATTAATAAGGATATGGATAGGAAACAGCAATCTTTCCCTGTCCTGCGTGATCAAGAGTGTGGATCTTGCTGCCAGTGAGCTCTCTGCACAGCGAGAGTAAGGCTTGTGGTGCTTGGGAAGGGAGGACGTGGGCCGTTCATCCTCAGACTGGTCAACCAGCAGGCCATCAAGTATGGTACCAACTGCTTGGCTGTGGGTGGGAGGCCCCAGGGCTGAGGGAACATCACTAATTGCCCTGAGGCAATTGCCTTTCATTCCTTTGATAAACACTCTTTCAGTGAACACACACACACACACACACACACACACTCACACACCCTGCCCTGCACACCCTTGTTTATGATTATCCATTTTCTCAATCCTCATGGGTTGGGGCTGCTTGTACTACTTACACCCCTGAGAAGACAATGGTATTTGGAATCAGAAGGTTTGACTTCCTCACTTTGGCTGGGCTGTGTGACAGTGGACAAAGCCTTTTACTTCTTTGAGTCTCAGCATCCTCAACCGTAAACTGGATATAACAATGATAATACCTACTCAACAAGATGGCTAGGAAGATTAAATGAAGTACAGTGTGTGCAACTGCTTTGTAAAGTGCAAAGGTGGGGGGTACTAAGCAGATATTATGATTCTTACCATTGCTAAATATCATAATAGATAGGAAAGTGTACTATGAAGCTGGCCACATTCCCACCAAGGTGGGAAAAAAGCTTCTCGGTCCCCTCTGATTTCTTTGGAAATCACAGCAGAGTCTATGGCCAGAGGGTCAGTCCAGGGTCAATCCTCTCATCGTCATTTTACTAGAACGCAAGCTCCATGGGATCAGGATTTTGTTTGTTTGCTTGCTTGCTTTATTAGCTGATATATTCCAGGTGCCTAGAATGGTACCTCGTGCCTATTAAACAGTCAAAAAATATTAGGTGTGTGAGTGAATGAATCTTTTTGAGCATCTAGTGGAAAAGATGTCAGTGATAGTGATGAAAAGCACTTCCAAGTTAGTGAGGTACTCCCACAAAGAAATCAGCTTACAGCAGAATATTGCCCCACTCATCTTTAAATGAAGGAAACAGAATTATTTTAAAATACGAAGACCACCGAAGCTTAGGCGGCACGTGCAATGAATCATTAAGCTAGGGGTAAATTGTGCAATTGCAAAGCCAGAAAAGTTGCTAGGATGTTCTGAAGGTGGTACAGGATTCTTCCCCTGATCCTGGTGCAGATTCCTGAATGAGGAAGGAATGTCATTCATAGCTACAGCATGTATTAATTGAGCACCTATTACGTCCTGGGCGTGTATTTATATTATATAATTTCACCCCAACCAGAACCCTTTGTGATAGAGTTTATAATCCCCCATTTTCCAGATGAGATAACTGGGATTCAGAGAGGTTAGGGGGCTTATACAGGGCCATGCAAGGTCCCCAATAAATGGAAGAATGAAGATTTGAAACCAGGTCTCTCCAAGTCCAAGATATGCACTTTACTCTTAAATATTAAATGGCACTGCCCTCCATTATCTGTGAGCTGGTTCAAAATGCTAATACGGGATATTCCAGTTTTTAGGTGAAGGTTGAAACCACTAGAGGGCTATAGACACCATAAATTGACAGGGAGGCACATTTACACAGACTATCTGTTTACGGAATCCTAGCATTTAATACAGTACACTCTGTTGTGCTAAGACCAAATGACTTCTTTTTTTTCCCATAACTGATCCTGCTTTTCGAGTACACACTCCAATGGGTACTAAAGGTGGACAGAGGGTGACCACTTACATTTCATGACTGAAGAGTCTTCTGGCTCTTCCAGTTTGGCTGCTTCCTTTCAGGCAATTATTGGGTCAATTCTAAGTTCTACTTAGTTCTCCTTCTCCTCTGTAAAATGATGTCTGGGGTTTGGAAGAAAGGGTGCAGCTTAAGTGATATCATGGTGGCAGTACAGAGGCGTCCTCAGTATGAGTGCTATTCTTTGGATTCTGCTTATGTGGCTATGCAACTTGAATAATGATTTCTTACTGGACTGTTCTCTTGCTAGACTCATGGATCCCCTTGAGATTTGGTTGCAACTCAAAGTTGACTCCAATGTGGGTAACCAGGGTAACATTCGCTACAACAATAGTCTCTGATCATTTTTCATTACACATCATACTGGGTTGAATAGTGTGCCCCCAAGATTCACATCTACCCGGAAACTCAGACTGTGACTTTATTTGGAAATAAGGTCTTTGCAGATGTAATTAGTTAAGATGAGGCCATATTGGATTAGGGCGGACCCTAAATCCAATATGACTTATTGTCTTCATAAAAAACAGAGAACACACGGAGACACAGACTCACGTGGAGGAGCACGCTATGTGAAGACGGAGGCAGAGATTGGAGTGATGCATCTACAAGCCAAGGAACACCAAGGACTGCCAGAACCACCAGAGGCTAGGAAGAGGCAAGGAAGGAACCTCCCCTAGAGGCTTCAGAGGGAGTGTGCTCCTGCCAACACCTTGCTTCAGACTTCTAGCCACCAGAACTGTGAGAGAATATATTTCTGTTGTTCTCAACCACCCAGTTTGTGGTAACTGGTCACAGCAGTCCTGAGAATCTAATACATGCACCAGTAATAAAAGATTTTGAGCACACATCTCCAATAGACGTATATTTATTAATTTACAAATTATATACTAGTGACACTGCATTAGTATGCAATGGTCATCATAAAAGATACACTAAAATAGAAATTTAAAAGGATGTGATAAATAACAAATATGCTTAGAATTTCTAATGTTTCCTTCCCACACCTCAATAGCTCTTCTTACCAACCTTGTATGTGGGCACACCCCACTTTCTAGACCAACGTGCTCCAAGATCCCTTCATCCCAGTTAGAGTGACTCTGATGTGCTCAACAACAAACATTCAGCTGCCTTCTGCACTTTTCCGTGAGGCTGGTGAGATATTCTTGATCTCTTCTAAAGCACATGGGAGCTGAGGAAGGTTCAGGAGTGCAGACATGGGTCTGATCTCTCCATATCCACTCTGAGTGAAGTGTCTTCACGGACTGCAATAAAGCTTTTGTCTTCCAATAGTCATAATGGCCCCAGTGTTGTTGGCACATGCCACCTCTATATTCAACTTTCCCATCCATCTAATACCACCACTTACAGGATTTTTCAGAAGATGATGCCCAGACACACACACAAATGTCTAACTAATTTTCTCCTCTCTCTCCCCCTCTCTCTCCCCTCCCCTTCCCACACTTCTTCTGAGAAGGAAACACTTTATTTTAATTCTTCTTTCTAAGGGTCAGTGACCTAATTCTCCTGTATCATGTCATCCTCCTTCTCAAGGGGACATACATACTTTCCCCCACCCCAGAGTCATTATGACTGTCGGAAGGTGAAAGATTTATTGCAAAAATAATGACAAACGCTTATATTTATTATTTCAAACTGGTATCCCCATTATGCAACTTCGCTTCTGGAAATTACCCAATCCTAAAAGCAGCAGATGGTGAAACCATCACGCACACTACTACCCCTGGCCTCTGTCACCTCTACTGATCCTACTCAGATGAGAAGTGTCAAGGTGGGACTGCTCCTTTCTTGAATATAAAACAAGAGGAGATGGCAGGAAGCCCCAGAGGTGAAGATGATAGCTGATACACTACTCTCCAATTTCTACTACTATTCCCTGGAGAACCTAGTAAGATCTGAATGGAGTGGGTCCAAGGGGCCTTTATTTCCTGGGAATATGCAGGGATGTGTTTCCCCTTGGGTAGAGGAGAGAAACCTTTCCAAGGGATCCTGCCAAGATTTACCACAGTTCTTCTGGTGCACTAGTGGTAAGGAGGGAAAGTGAATGACTGAGACAGTTCCCAGGACTGGTGTGTATGTTTGTGGGTCAAAATTTGACGGGGAGAGATGAGCCCTAATTCTTACAAATTGAATGTGGAATATGTACCCATTCCACAATGACAATAAAAACCAGGGCACATGGTCTGATTAAGGATCTTTGTTTCTATTTACATTTCTATTTTTCATTATAAAAGTTATACACATTAAGCACATTAAAACACTTTTTTAAAGTAGAAAAAAGAAGTGACCCAAAAGCTGCCTACAAAGTCTGCGACCCTCTGGCCCAAGGACCAGGAAAACCGTGACGGCCATTATGCCCCAGCCGGGCTTCTCAACCAGGACTCCTTTGTTTCTCCAGTCCTGGCAAGAAGTGAGCAGATTATATTTTCTTCAACAAATAAATGGTACAGAAATGATGAGCGGAAAATGTAATATATTAAAAGACTCTAGGCAACATAACCACATGGAGTGTGTGGAACTTTTCAGATCCTAATTTGATCAAATGAAATGTATAAATACGTTTTTGAGACAAATGGGGAAATGGAAAAGTCTACTGGGAAGTAGATGATGTTAAGTCAGTCTTGGTCATTTTCTTGGATATGGTATTGTGCTGTGGTTATGTTAAAACTGGTAGATAGATAGATAAATCTATTTAGATAAAATAAATTTATCTAATACACTTATCTAAAGTGTATTTCTGGATGAAATGAATTGATGTTTACATTTTGCTTCGCAATACTCCAGAAAAAAAGAATGATTTTTTTTTTTTTTAAGTATGACGGGGGATAGGATGAAACAAGGATTGAAGAGAGTTAATGATCGTTGAAGTTGATGGCTCTTGAACTTAATGGGTACATGGAGTGCATTGTACTATTCTTTATGCTTTTATGTGTTTGAAATTTTCCATAATAAAAATTAAAAATATAAAATCAAATGCTTGGATTACAGAGGGTAATGTGGGGGCAAGAGATGAGGAACACAAAAAAATAAGAAATAGTCACGTTCATGGGAACAATAGCAAGGGAAATATGAAAAATGCTTGTGAAATATCAGTCACATATTCATAGACATCATGCCAATTGTAGATTCTGGCAGAAATAAGCCTTCCTTAAGCAAATGGTGCTGGAAATGGCTCTGCAATTCGAAACAGTGTTTATTTACGCAGAGAAAGTACTTTGAAAGAAGGGGATGTCTTCCTGGTTTTTTAAACATATTTCATTTTAAAAAGTCACTTTTTTTTGTTCTTGTTGAAGGACGTATAGCAAATTACATACACAATAATACGCACCTCTGGTAAGAATGTTGAGGCTGGTGCGCTTGAAACTTTCTTACCTAAAAGAAACCAGGTGAAAGGAATTATTAACTCTCTCATATGTAAGCTTGGTAGAGAAAATAACTAAGGTGCAGAGAGGTTTTTAGGGGTCAGAACCAAGAGCACACATCTTAACCCAAGTCAGCACCATCCGCAAAGCAACAGCAATATAGCAAAGCAGTCTTGCACTCTTTAGGAACTTCTGCCTAGGGGATCCTCTGTCCCTGGGGATCCATTACCCGGGGACAGGGGGTGGCAGTCTCTCCATAGTGCCCCACCAAATATCACACCTCTGTTCATTGCTGTGCTAGTGGTAGAACAGGGTGCTGAGACAAGTTCCCAAAATTGTGTGTGTGTCTGTGTGTACTCGTCTGTATGCGCCAGTGTGTGCGTGTGTGTGTGTGTGTGTGTGTGTGTGTGTGTGTGTGCGCGCGTGCGTAGATGGGATGGGTCCTCACTGGAAAGAGGAGGTGAGAAGCTGTCCCATTCTACAGAAACTGTATTTTGAAAACAAAAATAGAAAAAAGTGATGCGAAAAAGGTGTTATTATTTTCTGATCTTCCATTGAAAATATAACATAGGCACATGATAACAGTTTGTGGAAACAAAGAGGAAAGAAAGTCAAATGTTATCACATCACCATAAATTCCCACTGTTTGTATTGCAATGTATTTGCTCCCCTCTTCTATTCTGTGTGTATGCATGTTTTAGATGGCTAAGACCATGCCACAAATAAGATTTTATGTCCTGTTTGTTTTTTTTTTACTTGACTTGACTTTGATTTGTGAATGTAGGCATGAGTCCACACAAAGCTATAAGAATTGAATCACATTTGCCCACACACTAAATAAACTGCAGTTTTCAAAATGATAAAATTTAGATGTAATTAGACCTGACCCTGAAAATCCAGAGCATTTGATCTCCATAGGTCTGATTGACTCTGATGGCAGATGGAACGAGCCTCAAGTCTCTCAGTCACTGGCAAACTGTGAGGTGGGGGCTGGCAGGAGGAGAGGCAAAGAAGATGGTCTAGGGTCGCCACCTAACGCTGGAGTCACTTGCCTTCTTACCATCCAGCTCCTACAGAGTGGGCCAACCCCTGCTCCTGGGTACTCAAGGTGGTTAGAAATGGAGCTGCAACAGGATAAATCCTAAAGAAGAATCAGGGGAGCAACTGAGAGCTGAAGAGAATCTATCCTGATTTCCAGAGCCCCTTCCACCTCTAAACGAGGGCCTGCATGGGAAAGAAACCTTGAGACCACATACATGCAAAGATGATGTTCGAAATAATTTACAAATGGTACAGTTACTTAAATCAATACATACATCAGCATAGAAATGAAAAACTTAAATATATTCCTTTTTGTCCCCTGAATAACCTATTTGTGATCAAACTATTTAACGCACGCTAGAAGTTGTAGCTTAAGAGCCAATTTCTATTAAAGTATGTAGACATTGCTTGATATAATTTCTAAACTGTTTTGCAGCTCTATCGCTATAGGAGCCTGTCGAGGTCCAAGTATTCTTCCTATTTTCATTGTTTCAGTGTCTAGTTATTTGAAATAAGGTGGTAAACATAAAGTTTAATGGGAAAAGACTTTTGAATATTTACTTTACATCTTTTTGTGTGCCTGCCAGAGATAATTGAACGTGATGACCTATCACCAAAGTAAAACATTTGGGAAATTATCTGACATGTGGGCTAAAATTCCAGACATTCTCTCTAGCATTACACTGGCAACATCTTTTCAAATTCTAATACACGTTCATCTGAATATTTTCTCACTAAGTCCATTCTCTCAAGCACAGCCAATAAAGTTTGGTAAATTATTTCAGATGGTGTTCCTTCCAAATTTCACATTTTGAGTAAACTCTTACAACCTTTTGGTTGAAACAGTTGAAGGGTGACCAGCCGACCGGTTGGCACAGGACTATCCTGATTTTAGCTCCGAAAGCCCTGTGTCCCGGGAAACCTCTCCCTGGGACATGAAAAGTCCTGTTTTTCACAGATGGACGCAGAAAGTTGCGGGGGAAAGTACAGAACTCTTGTGGCAGCCCCCAAAATAGGGGCTGAAAGCAACAGTGTTTTTGTGTCAAATGGATATCACATGGATTACAGCCTCCCCTAGCTTCTGTGGCTGTTTTGTCCCCTGACTGTTGATATTGACAACCGTGATTTGGGATTCACAATAATGGATCATGCATTGTTGCATCACTTTGTGTGATGCAACTTGAGTGTGCAACTTAAGCGTGTTGTAATCCTGAGCGTGAGTCCTCAGCCTGGCACTCGGTAGACATTCAGGCAACAGTTTTTGAATAAGTTTCCAGGTATTTGTCCCACTGATAGACACATAGATGTGTGAAATGACGCTGTACAAGTGTATTCTTTGCAGCATTGATTGCAATGACGAAAAGTAGGAAATAACCAAAATATCTGCCATAAAGGAACTGGTTAAAATTATCAAGGTCAGGAATCTTATGCAGCCATTGAAATACAAAGCAACGCTTTATGTTCTTTAAAACAAAACTATAATCACCATATCACACTTTTAAAGAATGATTTGTCAAATAAATATTGTATATATTTAAGGTATAGAACATGATGGTTTGATATACATACACATGTTGAAATGATTACTACAGTCAAACTAATTAGCATATCATCTCCTCACATAGTTACCATTTTTTGTGTGTCTGATGAGAACACCTGAAATCTACTCTCTTAGCAAATTTCCAGTATTCCACATAGTATTATTAGCTATAGTCACCATGTACATTAGACATCCAGACTTACACCTCCTACACAACCGTAACTTTGTAATTCTTTATATTCCGATGTGGAATGCTCTCTAGGATATATGTCAGTTTAAAAAACACTGGGAAGCACAATGCTTATATTATTGCTGCCATTTGTGTTAAAAATGAGCTAGACAGTACCCATTTAGATTCGTATTTCCGTAGAATAATTCTGGAAAGATACACATGAAACTAGAAGCAGTGGCTGTCTCTGGCAGGCAGAAGCTGGAGGCTGGGGTCAGGAGAGGGAGGGAAATATTTAACTATATACAATTTTGTACTTTTCGAATTTTCTGCCTTGTGCATAGTATCTATTCAAAATATAAATTGAAAAAACCTGGTACATAAAATAAACCACTTCTTCCTAAAATTAAATAATCAAGCGGAGTTTCATGTCAGATATATACATTGTCTTATTTTTTACAGATTCTTACACTGTTCAAAAGATGATATAGACTATTCTACTTTTTTCACAATGCTATGAGATGGGCCAGGCAGCAGTTCATTTTTATTATAAAATCTCTTTTATTCTCGCAGAGATTCAGAAGATTCGTGGCTCTTTATATTTAACACAAAAGTAGAGATAATTATCCAGAATTGGTGGTCTCTTGATTCTGCATGCTTGTGCTTTTTTTATTTAAAAATCTTAAAATTTTAGATATCAAAATATTGTACCCATTGACAAGAACTAACTATTCTCCACGAGAACTAACAATAACTGAAAAGAAAAAATCAACATAAAAACCAATGAATTAGGTAAATTAAAGATAATGATGAAGTAGTGACTTGTTCTAAAGCATTGAGCACTTCATAAAAAATGGAAAACACAATTGCACTGGCTACCATGAGACAGGTCAAACCTGCAGTCAATAAGCGCCGTGGATGTTTCTCAGATGTCACTGCATGCAACAGGATGCCCACTTAGCAGTGGTCGGCATGGCATCTAATGATTTGTGTGAAAATTTATGTCATTACTTTAAAACTTCTCACAGGTACTATTATATATACTTACTGGCATGGAGATATTTCAGTACTAAAAAAAAATTATGGTTACTGGTGTGTACTATCTGAATATCAACTCCACATTCATGCCCTTCTGCTGAGCCTCCAGGCAAGCCCCTCTTTCGGAGTCTCTGCATAGTCAGACCTGAGGGGATCCTCCAGTTATAGCTCCAGCATCCTCACCCCTCCCCTACTGGTACACGCAGCCCATTGGCTTCTTCAGTGAATGGGGGTTTCCTGACTCCCTCACACAAATACTCGGTAATTTACTCAGAATTGTGTGGAAACATAGCAGGCTGAGCCACACGCTCCACTTACATTCTACTATCTAAAGAGCTGAAGCAAATAAATGATAAGGAGACAGAATATAGCACCGTGTCAAAAGTTCTGAAGGCTCCAGGGCCAGCACCTCCCATTCTCATCTGTGTGATCTTGAGTCAATGTGAAATGATCCCTCTGTTTTCACAACTGTCAGGTGTGGATAACGATACCTACCTTGCACTACAAGTGATAGGATACATTTTAATGGGTGTAGAGAAGAGTTCATAATATGCACTTAATAAATGGTTTGTAATACATTTGCCCACTAAGCAGACGAACTGCTCAGGGCATTATGAAGCGAGAGCAGTCAGAATATGGAATTCAGAGAGGTCTGTGCATATGGATGGGGAAAAGACCAGGGTCTTTATTTTTACCTACCTCTACCTTAAATTGAGCATGTCCTTCAATTATGAACCTAGGCAAGAGACCACAGTAATATTAGTAGTACATGTGACAATGTCACCAATAAAGATTTTCATATCACATTACATTTGTTTCACACTTCTCAAAGTATTGTTTATGCTCATCACTACTTTGAAATTATGGTAGTTGCTATGTCGGTATCACTAGACACTGTTATTTAATGCGTTAATAAAGACGCACTTATGGTATCAAATCACAGTATTTTTTTTAAAAATTCAAAACCATATTTCAGTTTAATAAATTTGTTATAATGCTGTGCATTTAATTTTATGCATTTATTAAAAACAAATATTATTCTCTTAAGGAAGCCACAGGCTACATCCAGCTGCCCAAGAGTCCCATGGCACCAAAGGTTTGAGAATGCCTCTGCTAGGAGATGTTTTAAAATGAGAATCCAGAGGGAAGGGAAGGGACTGGGCTGACATGCTGGGTATTTTCATGTATGTTATCTCACAGACAGGGACAATACGGAAGCTTCTGCGGTTGAAGCACTGCAGTCATGAAGGGCAGAAAGTGAAGATGAGGTTGGACATATTTAGGGTGGGGGGAGTTGGAGTGAGTTGGGCAGTTTCCGTTTTAAAAAACCAAGAGGCCACAGGGAGTCACCATGGGTCTGTGAGCAGGAGAGTTCACATAGCAGTGGTGTCTGAGACTGTTGTTCTGAAGGCTGGAGGCAGACCAGCTAGGAGCTGGGGCACAGGGAAGAAAGGGAGCAAAAGAAGGGATCCAGCGGGAGAGGGGGCAGGAGGCTGGCAGGCAACGTGGGTCCCAGAAGACCTAAACCAAGTTCACAGCACTCTCCCCGCAGACCTAGTCAGGGGCAGGCAATGGCTACAAGGCTGCCTTTTGGAATGCTGGCCTCAGAGAAGTGAGGTGATTGAGGAGAAGAGGCCCAGGTTGGGAGAAAGATGCTGCGTGAGGTTGCAGGGGTCTTGTCTTAAAGGTCCTGAGGCACCAGGGGCACAGATGCAGGCTTCTTCCAGATCCCTCTCTTTCTTGTTCCACTCCATCCCAAACCACCCCCAACACCTGCTGCAGTTAGAAAACCGTAAGAGAAGCCAAAATAAAATAGTTCTGGGAAACCAGCCACATCAGAAAGGGTTCCTGCTACTAAGGCCAGATGGCCTTGACCTGTGGTTCTTTATACATTAACCCACAGCAGTGGTTCTCAAAGTCCGGTCCCCATAGCAGCAGCATCAGCATTCAGCACCAGCATTAGCTGGTAAATTGTCAGAAACATAAATTATTGTGCCTCAGCCTAGTTACACAGCTAGCAAACGACTGAGTCAGCATTTCCATCTAGGTCTGCTAACCCAGAAATGAGCAACTCTTTTGTTAGCTGTGGCTGAGCAAACGCCCTTACTTGGGGCGGGGGAAGTATTTTCCTTCTAAATTAGTCTACAACTCCAAAGAGCTTCCCCTCCAGGTACTTCTACATGATTGAGATTTGGACATGTTTTCCAGCTGCACTGACACAGGACACCTTCTTTCTTTGTGGGCAGTCTCTTCATGCGGCCCTCCCTCTGCTGACAAAGGGGCAGGGTTAGGAGAGGGTGAGGGGCTGGGGCAGGGTCCAAACTGAGGAACCCAACAGGATTCTCCTTAGAGAGGCTGGGCCCAGCGGAGCCTTGCCTGTGTAGTGCTGCTGTGCTCTGAGGGACCCCCTCCAGATCTGGGGAATCAGAGAAGGCCTCCTGACAGAGGGAACATTTGAGCTGGGTGTAAAGCAGGGGGAAACCAAGGGGGAGGCCAGATCCTTGCAGATCAGTCCAGACTGAAGACAACTCTGGGGATGCAACTGGGGCAGGACCTCTGGGGTGACTTCGGAGTCATCGTGGAATCCTGAGGACCTGCTCCCTTCTCCCTGTTGTAGCCCTCAGTGTTCTACTGTCAAGAGGTGGATCAGAATCACAAGGTTCGGTTTGGGTGGAGCAGGCGAGTATGTGGGGGCAATGACTGGCTGTTTTTTAGGTAGAGGTGGTACTGTTGGGAATTCCAGGGCCACTGAGCTCTCCTTACCCCACTCCAGATTTCTGCCAAAGGAAGGACACACAAGACAATGGGTAATTCAGATGGAGGGGAGGAAGCAAGGGAGGTAGGAGGGACTGCCCCTCAGGCCATCAGAGGCCTTCACCTTCCCCTGTGCCACCCACCCACTCACCAGCAGGAGGGTAGGCTATTTCCTCTCTCTGACCCTGCCTCCCCTCAAAGTCCTCCTGGGCACCCACTAGTGACTCCATTTCTGCTTCTCCCACCTCACTGCCACCTTGTGTGTGTACTCCTCCACCCTCTGGTGCAATCTATCTAAATTCCACCTCTAAATCTCTAATGTTTACACAGGACCAAGTTCTACGGTGTTGGAAAATCCTGCTGTCCTTGTTATTATCACTATTATTTTTACTAAAAGTCCTTTGAAAACTCCAGAAGAAGACAAACTAATGTGTCAAAAGGCACCTCAGTTTGAGCAGATCATCCCATCTTTTGAGGCTCCTTCTCAAGGCTCCTATACCGAGAGCTTAGCTGTGTGCAGAGAAACTGAAAATTCTAGCCTGAAAACAGTAAGCCTTCCTTCTCTGCTGTGAGGTTGTGGCAGTTAGAACCATGAGAGTGGCAGTGGCCTTTCCACTCAGCTACGTGGCCATTCGCTGACTTGGAGGCCAAGTATCTGTGAATTGGAAACCTCATTAGGATTCCTGCTAAGTTGTCATGAGATTATGGTAAGAACTGCTAACAGGTCAAACCAGCTCTTTTCTTACTCGGGGAGCTGAGTTGTAAAGATGATGTGTAGCTTGCTTAAGGTTACAAATACAGCTAATAATGATGGACAAGCATAAGAGCATTGCTCTCTTGTCTCCCGGGCAAAGGTTCCTGCAAACATATTTCTCTGAAGGAGACTAACTCTGATTTGAAACTGTCAACCTATAGTCACTCTGAACTATAGGACAGTCATGATGGTTCTTCTCTCCAAGATCATGTTGGTCTGTGCTCACTCTGAAAATTCATACAGATTATGGAATCCCATTGACATCCTAAACTCACTGACATCCATTTTGGGAAGGCACCTACAAGATACTACTCTCAAGCCTGAGAGAACTGGATGCTAATCCTGAAGTTTAGAAAGGAGGTGCATGACTGCCCCAGAGAGGTTAAATGTAGCACTAAACATCCTCACTGATGAGCAGGAATATTCTTGGGATTGGACAGGAAGGGCAACAAGCCCTGGAGGTAGCAGCTTTCATGGGAGTTGTGGCCTTGGATGCTGGATCTGTTAAAGAGAAGGGAAAATCTCCTGGGTTAAACTCCTGGAGAACATAAATCGTTTTACTGTTTCTCACAGCACAACCTAGCACAGTAGTACAGTTAAGGGATCCGCATACATTTGTTGAATGCATGCTCATGTACATGAACTGCTTAGGAGGGATAATCCAGTGAACTGAGCGATAACTTGGAGAGAGCTTCAAAAGAGAGAAGTGTTCTCTTTTCCTCTACTCGAAGTATCAGGCATTGTGCCACAGGCTGATTTAAAGTGGGGACACAGAGAGAGAGGTGTGAAAGATAAAACCTGCCATAAAGATCCTTTACTTTATATATAGTATGATTTAGTGTTCATAATAGGTTAGGATTATTATTATTTCCATTTTTGTTTAACAGACGACACAACTAAGGCTCAGAGAGGTTAGGTGTTTTATCTGAGTTCACACAGCTAGCAAGTGCCTGGGCTCTCCTATCGGAGCCTGAGCCCTTGCTAATGCTTCCTCTCCCCACACTCCAGAATAATATTCCTCTCTCCACTTACCTCCCAGAGATCAGAGTCTGATGGGTCCTTGAGGGATTCCTGCCAGGGAGTTGCCACCTCTGCAACCCCCCACCCCCACTCCCACCCCCACTCCAATTAATCTTTTTTCTACTGTGGAGTGTGGGCCTGGAGCCCACATAGATTTGTGAAATGACTTTTTACAAGTGTATTTTTTGCAGCATTGATTGTAATGACAAATCATTGCAAATAGCCATAATATCAACCTTAAAGGAACTGTACAATTTAAGTATGTTGTGATCCTGAGTGTTAACAGTCTTTCTTTTACTTTGGGTATGCATCATTTATTATTTGTATTGAGACACTGCTAGTTTAACTTTCAACATTGTGAATATTGGGATCATGTTTTCTAAGAATTCAGATAAGGAAAAGGAGAATGATTACAATACCAGTGCCAGCTTGACCCCAAAGATGGCCTTTTATGGTATTTTAATGACAGATGGAAGAACATATACAGGTGGATTAGAGAGGTAAATGACCAAAACAGAACATACTACACAAAATGCAGAAAATAATTTTGTGTCAGGCCTGGTGGAAAAAGGATGTGCAAGGAATCAAAAAACTCCCGAAAAGACACCAATGTCCACTTGAAAACACGGACTGCTGAATTAGCTTGGGTATGTCACTCTGAACCAACACAGATTATCGTTTCCTTTCCTTGTTCTCTCTATGATACTGAGTGAAGTTATATATTCAGATTCAGAGATTGTAATAAAAGGTAGATAAACAAAAGGGAAAAGTTTGATCACAAATGTGTTGACTCATTACAGTGCAGAGCTGATTCCATCGAATCTAATTTACAATGGTACTTTTACAGTATATCAAGTAATGTGTCAATTCACAGCAACAACAAAATGTTCCCCCTAGCTCTTATGTACTTTGATTTCAACAATGGAGTTTCAAATAGTCTACTTGAATCCTATGAAGATTTAATGAAATCATAGACACAAAACAAATGATTGTTGATATCTTGTTCAAATATAAACTAGATTTTGCTTATCTATCTCCATATTGCAAAGACAGGGCAAATGTAAAATTTGGCAAATTCCATTCAGTCTACAAACTTCTTACCAAAGAAAATGAAAACATCTTACGTGCTAAATGTCCTGCACAATTTGCCCACAACAGTGATAAAAAAAAGGAGCGTGATTTGCTTACTTGCGATTTTGATGCTTACATAATGAAAGTTTGTGGTCATTTTTTTTTTTTTTAAGGAAGATTAGCCCTGAGCTAACATCTGTTGTCAAGCCTCCTCTTTTTGCTGAAGAAGATTGGCCTTGGGCTAACATCCATGCCCATCTTCCTCTACTTTATATGGGATAGTGCCACAGCATGGCTTGACAAGCGTTGAGTCGGTCCACGCCTAGGATCCGAACCTGCAAACCCCGGGCCGCCTAAGCGGAGCAAGCAAACTCAACCGCTACACCACTGGGCTGGACCCTGTGGTCACTTTTTAATTTTCTCAAATCATGCAGAAGCATATAATGAGATTTTAATGAGACATGGGTCTACAAGACGCTAACCATAGAAAAGATGCTAAAATGTTGGCCTGCTCATAAAATTATGTTTTCAAAGTGTGGAACAAGAAGAATGTCCTTTTCCTATTTGGAAATATATTGAAGATGAGAATGGAGACAGGATTACAGTAAAGCAGAAGTTTACATGCTATTTCTCGAAAAAAGTTTGAAGATCTTTGAAGAGGCCATAAGGAGCCTAGGAAAGTATCAACTGACTGCACCTGATTTGTTCAATGTTATGTGTAGGTTGCAATAAAAACTCATGTAGCTAAAAATATGACTCAGTTTTGGAAATAAGACTGCTTAAGAAATCAAGAAAAAAAAGTCACCAGCAAAGGGCAGCCATGTTTAACAGAGCTTTCTTGACCTCTTTACTAAAAATGTAACTTATATAAAATGCAACTTTAATTTTGCAAGTTCAAATTCCCTCTGAGCTTTGAAAACATCTTTCCTGAGAAAGAGTGATTTTACATATGAATGCACTTCAGAGTGTTTGAAAATTCCGGACATTTTAGACATGGACAGCCTATAGGATGAATTTATAGTTGTGAAGAACATGATTGACAGACAAAATAAGCCTATAGATAGAAAGTGGATGAATATTATTGGAGACATAGAAACCAATCCTACAAATCAAAAATCTTCTGTTACTAATAAGAAAAATCCATGCTTAAATGCTTTTTTTGAAAGGATATAGATGTCATCACATTGGACTGACACCAGGAATCAATTTAATGGGGGCCTGATAAAAGCAGAGTTGCAAGTCAAAGTAAATTTTAAGTTTGATTATATGCTGTTTAACCACTACATAAAAGAAAAAAAAAAGAAGGCTGCAGGCAGGCAGTTTAGAGAAGTAATAGAAAAGGAAACAGAAAGAATAAAAATATCTTACTGTATCGTGGGACAGAATGAAGCAAGTTATTGTTTGTTTTTACCAAATTTAGGTAATATCTGTATAATTAGTCCTGCTTTATTTGCATTCTCTTTTATAAAATCTTACACTTGTGCATGTTAACAATAAACAATAATATAGCCAACAAAAATCAAAAATCAAATAGTCTTTTAAAAAGTATTAAAATAACTTGCAGTATGAGAGGACAGAAAGAAGTCTTATAAAAGTATCATTATATTTTTTCACACACATTATATAATTTGTCCTACTATTACTTACTACTATTTGCCACTGTTAACTAGTCCTATTGTTGTTTTGTTTAAACAATAGCATTTATGAAACAGAAAAGGAAAAAGCAGAATAATATATCAATGAAAATAAACATCTATTTTTCATATTTTGTGTTAAAGTAATAACATACATGTGTATCACTATTTATTACATTATGCTTTCTTGACTCCTATGGCTGTGTCCAAGGTTAGGACCCTAAAATTCTGGCCACCCAAAGCTTCATTTTGTGATTTGTAAGATTTTTAAAAAGTTGCCTTCTCATTTCAGTAGACAGGTTTTACAAGAAAGACTATGAATCTAAATTGCAAAGACACACACCTCATCTTTTTTTGAAGCTCCATTAATATTTCATAACTGAAAATTATTACTTGTTATTATACAGTAGATATTCTTTAAAATTCTTATGATATTTTCTGAGTATTTTTTCATTTGTTCTTTGAACATTCAGATAAAATATTTTTAAATTTTATATTATTTCAAATGCACAATTGTGTGGAACTCATACATGATGATTGTTTAATTTGTCCATCATTGATGACTATAAATTTTACTTATTTGATCCATGAATGTTACAGAACATGACTGTCATTCTGTGAAATGTGTGTGTTTAGCAATTTCAACTTTTAGATATAACTTTTGAGGACTATTTGCATCCAACATTTACGTCATGTGCAAAAAGAAAACAATTCTGGCTCAAGAGTGTGCTCTTGTGACAGATGGCCAGGGTTTAATCCTGACTCCACTATCTATTAGTTGTGTGGTATTGGGCAAATGACTTCACTTTGTCTGTAAAATGGAGAAGACAATAGTAACCACCTCATCAAGCTATTTTTTCATTTAGTCAACAGATGATTTTGAAGATTTGATATGTGCCAGGCTTTCTTCTAGGCACCAAGGATATAGTGGTAAGCAAAAGAAAACCTCCTTTCCCTTGGGCCACTTTGATTCTATTGAAGGAGACATGGTGTAAACATATATTATAAAGTAGATAATTAAGAAAAGTAAGAGGAATAAAGAAAAAAATGGCAGGAAAAGGAAAATAGATTGACAGAGTTTCGCTACCTTAGATGGCTCATTAGGGAAGGCCTCTCTGGGTGATATTTGAGTAGAAGCCTGAGTGAAGAAAAGGCAAAATATTGGGGAAGACTGTTCCGGGTAGAGTAACATGTACAAAGGCCCTGAGATGAAAATAAGCTTATGTTTTGAGAGGAGCATAGTAGCCTTTACTATGTAGCAGGCTCTGTTCTAAGAGCTTAATGTTTATTATCTATTGAATCCTCTCCACAAGTCTAAAAGTTAGGTGCTACTATTATTATCAGCCTCATTTTATAGATGAGTAATTCAAGACAGAGAGTGAAGGTCACACAGCCATCAGCAGATAGTCAGGATGAAAACCCATGTTTAAATCCACAGCCTGTGGTCTTAACCACCAAGCTACTCTTTTATGCCTGTGGCACCTCCCATATAATTGATGAGAGAAGAAAGGTCCAGAAAGGGATATGATTTGTCCACATGCACACAGCACTTCAGAAGAGATGTTGGGACCAGCATCAAATCTTAGTGCTGGAAATGAAGGCCTAGTTGCTCCTTCCCTAAATGCTCACTGAGCCTCCTGTTATGCCAAACCCTGTGCCTGGCACCAAGGACAGAGGAGTAAGGGCAATATACAGAGAAAAAGTCCCTGACTATACATTAGAAATGAAGTGATTTATTCAGAATTACTCTAATTTTTGTGGTTAATGTCTCTCCCCTGCTACACCCCATCTTCCCCCATACTATCCCTGTCCTTTCCTTGCTATCACTGTCCTGGTGATGTGTCTGTCTCCTCTGCTGAACTGTGAGCTCCTTGATGGCAGGAAGCAGGTTTGTCTCAGTCAGTCCCCAGCTTGGAACTCAGTAGACACACAGGGAACAGTTTTTGAATAGATTTCCAGGTATTTGTCTCACCAATAGACACACAGATATGTGAAATGATGTTGTACAAGCATATTCTTTGCAGCATTGCTTGCAAAGACAAAAAGTAGGAAATAACTGAAATATCTATTATAAGGGAACTGGTTAAAATTATCAAGGTCAGAAATCTTATGCAACCATTAAAATATAAGACAGCTTTTTATGTTCTTTTTTTAAAACTATAATCATCATGCTATATTTTATTTTATTTTTTCTCTTAGGATTCTTGCTAAGTTGCTGTGAGTTTATAGGTAAGAATTGCTAATAACTCACAGAGTTTTAAAGCTTGCAAAGAACTTTGGGGACAATCTAAACAAACCACCTTTTTTCTTACTTGGGCAAACTGAGTCAAAGATGATGTGTAACTTCCATAAGAACACCTCTCTCTCGACTTCCAGCCAGTTGTAATACGCCTTACATTTTAAGGACCAGGAAGCCCTGCTAACAGGGGAGCAGGAAAACATGGCTCTTGGCTCCATATGAGAGGCTTTTGTCCTCGTTTTTTTTTTTTTGTTTTTTTCAGCAAAATGTGCCTCCTCCACAAAGAAATTTGCTTGTTTGAGTCAGGCTCTGATGCAATTCTTCACCTTGGTGGGAGTGATCCAGGGTCAGGAGCTAAATATCATTCTTTCAAGACCTGGACCTGCAGTGTGGGGATGGGCTGGAGAGTGTTCCCACCTTACTAGCATAAGAAGAGCCCTGTAAGACAAGCATCTGCAAAAAGCTTCATCTCATTATAGAGAAAGAACCAAAACCCAGTGTTAACAAAAAGCTGGTAAATGAGCAGATTTCCCATGTCCAAAATAAGGCAATCATGAAAAATTACTCCCAACCTCCCCTTCTTTCCATCACCCTGTCCAGGACTGGATATTGCCCTCTATGTCAGGTCATTCACCTAATACCAATTATATAGCCTTACTCACTGCCATATCCAGTCATAATTTCTCGTCTGCCTGCTGCCTCCCTTAGACCAGAATTGTGGGCAGACTTCCAATGCCCTTGTTACACTTTCATCTTTGGGAATAATTCTGTTGGCAACAGACAGAGCCACCTACTTACTGATCTCTCTGGGCTTTGTTGTCCTTAGGGATCCAGATCCAATCTAGAAGGATGCAGATTCTGAGATATGAGGCAATGGAGATAGAATATTTACAGAGAAACTTGAGAGTCAGAAGGCCTGTCATGGAATAAGAGAATCCCGGGAACTTAGATCTATCTGCTTCTGGCTCTGCCACTGATTCCCTGTGTGACCTTGAGCAAATCAATCCATCTCTCTCTGGGCCAGTGTATCCTTAAAGCAGTGAGAAACCTGAAGGCTGAAGGCTCTGTTGAGATCCTTCTAACCCTCAGATTCTAGAAGTCCACCATAAATTTGGTAGATTCAGTGGTGAGTATTACCTGGCTGTTATTCCAGTATAAGAAGAGGAATCAAATGAGTTCCTGCATTGCAGCAAAGCCTTGTGGTTAAGGGCCTGGCCTTAGTACTTTGTGCCCCAGTTCTCCTTCTTAATTACTGTGTGATTTGAGGAAAGGCATTTGAACTCTCTGAGCCTCATATTCCCTGTTTGTCAAGCAGAGCCAAAATAAGACAGACCCCCCGGGGTGCCTGGAGCACAGGAGGAGACAAAGACAGTGAGGTAAGGAGAGAGCTGGCTGAGGGAATTTATAGAAAGAAGTCTACTAAGGTGATGCCCTCATGATGTGCAGGAAAATGGGCTTCCAGAGAGCTAGCGGTAATCATTTCCTAAGGATACTTGTTTGAGTCAGGCTCTGATACAATTCTTCACCATGGTGGGGACAAAGGGAATGTTTGAACACTGAAAAGTGGGGCAAAAGAAATGACTTTTTCTTTTTAGTTCCAATCATGTGCCCTGCTCTGTACTAAATGCCTTACAAACACTGCTGCATTTACCTCCCAACAGCCCTGGGAAGGCTGTGCACAAGGTTCTGTCACTGGTCCGATGTCACCTGTTAGTAAGTGGTAGATCTGGGATGTGATTTCAGTTCAAGTCTGTTTCATGCCCCTAAGTCATCTTCACCACCTGCCAAGGCCTGCCTCACCACACCTCCCACATCACAGAGAGGTAGAAATTGCAGGCTGGTCAATTTAATTCTCTATCAGAGGTGTGGCAAGAAAGAAGCTTTAAATGATAAGTTTGCAAATAGAATACCAGTGTGTTTCCTTCTAAGCAGACCATTCTGAAAACAGATCAATTAGAGCATGATTAGACTCTCAATAAGGCCTCATTTCTATACAAAAAAGATTCTTTATACCTCTCCTTAGAAACGTGAACTCCTCTGGTACATTTAAAATACAATCCAGTTTTCTAAAATTTAGTTTTCCATGCAATCCCTTCCTCAACTCCACTTGCTCCACCCTGAGCCTCAGTCCCTTTTTCAGACTTGGCATACCCTCCTGGTGTAAGAAAAGAGGAACATACACTGAGTGGTGGCCAGCATGCCAAAATCATGACCTGGATTTTCGAGGAAAGCTTTAACATCAAATATTCTGTGTCTGTTGTCCCACTGTCTTCAATTATCATATATCTCTTTAACAAATGGGATAAAATAGCAAAATAAAGAACTTGGAAAAAATAAGTCACTTTGGACTTAAGCAAGAGTATCTTCAATAGAGTAGTACA
This sequence comes from Ceratotherium simum simum, assembly GCF_057802395.1. Taxonomy (NCBI): domain Eukaryota; kingdom Metazoa; phylum Chordata; class Mammalia; order Perissodactyla; family Rhinocerotidae; genus Ceratotherium; species Ceratotherium simum. The sequence continues at coordinate 84,549,850 of NC_141940.1, forward strand.
GGCAGAAGCCATGTGGGGGACTAAATATTAGGTAGGAGGTAAGTAAGTGGAAATGATATAAGAAAAACATGTGTAGAAGAGTTTGGCAGTGAAAGGAAGGAGAGAAGTAATACCGAAGACAGCAGCAGCATGCAAAGGTTATGAATTTTTGTTTTAAACATGAACCTCAAGCCAAGATCTTATGATAAACTTTTTGGTGTCTTCTGGGGACAATATACACTCCAGGAGGAAGTATTGGGATTTGAAGGACATTTCTTATGTCTTATAGGGATGATGGGATAAGTTTTTGAAGAACCATCACAGAAAATCCAGGATGTCTAGTTGCTGAATATTATCAATCTGGAGGAAACATGGCTGTTGCTGGAATAGAGGGGAGAGTGTGGGAGCAAGGCCCCTTGGCTGTCAGGAATGGGTCAGAGGAAGGAGGCTAGTGGTGCAGCATCAGAAAGGAAGCAGAATTCCTTTCCTTCTGAAACTAGAGTGGGTGAAGGTGTGGAGGATAGATGGAGACAGAAGTGTGTTGATGTGGGTGATGTGGGTAAATTAGACATTATTATGAGTATTTTGACCTCAGAAGAATAGGACATGAGGTCAACTACTAAAGCTGAGTATATGATGGAATTTATTTCTGTTTATTCATTCATGCATTTCTTCAGCCAGCATGTTAAGCACTTACCATATACTGTGGTAGGCCTGAGGGATTTATAGACACATACAGTCATGCCTGGCCTAACAATGGGGATATGTTCTGAGAAATGTGTCGTTAGGGTGATTTTGTTGTTGTGTGAACATCATAGGGTATACTTACACAAGCCTAGATGGTATAGCCTACTACACACATAGGTTATGTGGTACTAATCTTACAGGACCACTGTCATATATGTAGTCCATCAGTGACCAAAATGCTGTCATGCAGCACATGACTATAGCCTTGGCCCAGAGTAACCACTACTGTGTATTTGGAATGGAATCAAGATAAAGGAACTGAAAGTAGTGCAGAAAACAGCATAAGTTGGACATTGTAAATCAATATTGGACCACCTAGGAACCAGATCCTAATAGGCAAGCCCCTCCCCAACAGGCAGGTGTGAGGGATCTATGGTTGAGGGGCTGATATTGTGGGCACTCTGGGAAGACCAGAGGGAAGGTGAGTGGTGAAAGTGACACACAAAGTACTGGCCATGGTATTGAAGCTAGAAAGGAAACCTGGTGTAACTAGAGAGAGCTGATGGTTTCACAGACAGTAAAAAGGTGAGATCTTACAGCCAGGTCTTGGTGCTCAGCCAAGCATATGGCATTGAGTGAGGATATATGTCTAGTAATGGAGTAGAATTTTAGCCTCATCTATCCTGGGTATCCTTAGGAAAGTAATTTAGTTTGATCTGACTATCCGAATCAGCCATTACCATAGAGACACATTCACCTGTAGAATGGGAAATTTTGTGTTATAAGTTAATAGATTATTCTCCTTCCAGGTTATCTGCATCCAAGTTTGTCAAAGGCTGTCTGCCTTCTGCACCATTCTGGTCTATGCTCTCTTCCATAACAACATTGGGAAGAGCAAAACAAAAAAAAAAACCTTTGAATTATCTGTACTGGATTATAACGGAATGTGCAAGGGCTTCAGGAACCTGGGTTTGAATACTCACTATTTAAAATAGTAAACTTATGGGGGCCGGCCTGGTGGCACAAGCAGTTAAGTGTGCGCGCTCCGCTGCAGCAGCCCGGGGTTCGCCGGTTCGGATCTCAGGCGTGCACCAGCGCACCGCTTGTCAAGCCATGCTGTGGCGGCGTCCCATATAAAGTGGAGGAAGATGGGCATGGATGTTAGCCCAGGGCCAGACTTCCTCAGCAAAAACAGGAGGATTGGTAAATGTTAGCTCAGGGCCAATCTTCCTCACAAAAACATAAATAAAATAGTAAACTTAAGCAAATCACTTTTCCATTTTGAGTCTAACTTTCCCAATCTGTGAAGTATGTTCAGTAATGATTGTCTCCCAGGATTGTTGTTTGAACTCAGTGAGATAATAGAGGTAAAGTAGTTACCATAGTGTCTAGCCTATCTTGGTACTCATGAAACATTATGGTCTTTTTCTTTCTTTGATTGAGAATAGCCACATCATTGTTGTGAGAAAGGTTTGAAGCCTAGCACAGGTCAGTGGTTAAGCTAATACCTGCTTCTTAAAGATATGCAGGTACGCACTCTAGTTTCTCAATATTATATGATGGAGTCCATCTGAGGTCACTCTTCCCTTCCTTCTCTCCCTTTGTGGCCTTAGGAACAGGATGCCCCTAACTAACCATATAGCTTGGTTAATATGTTCAAAACCCTTGGCTGCAAGTGACAGGATTCCAACTCAAACTAGCTTGAGCAAAACAAAGGACTTTATTGGCTCAGAGAGCTGGGAACTTTTGGGCTTCAGGCACAGCAGGATCTGCAAGGTTCAAATGATGCTCTCCAGGCTCTTTCTCCCCATTTCCTTATTTTTTTTTATTTTTATTTTTTTGTTTATTGCAGTAACATTGGTTTATGACATTGTAAAAATTTCAGGTGTACATCATTGTACTTCTATTTCTGTATAGATTACATCATGTTCACCACCAAAATACTAATTACAACCCATCACCACACACATTTCTATTTTTTTCTCCTCATGGTATGGATATTGACCTATTAGAGTCCCAGATTCATGTCATCCCAGCCTAGAGACCCCAGCATGGGGGATGGAGTGGGAAGTAGAGGTAAGAAATAAGAAACTTCTCTGTCCCAGTGTCTACATATATTCAATTTAGCAATGGACTCTGATTGGTCCTGTTTCGGTCCTATGGCCATCGTCAGAAGAATCATTTTTATGGGAGGGGTGTGGGTAGAGGAGTGGGGGAATTGAGAACTCTAATCTGGCCTAGCCTGAGTGACATGCCCACTTTGGGGAGGAGTGAGAGGAGCATGGCAGAGTGATCAATAGCCCCACCAGAACCACAAAGAATGGAGGAAGGGCTAGAGTTATAAGCAGACAAATCAACTACAGTTCTCCACTAAACAGTGACCAGACATCACTCCTTGTTGCACATAGTCCTGATGTGCCATGTGATATAGAACACTGTGGAATGGTGAGGTACACTGTCTTCTGGGAAGGTAAATTAATGTGGTATACCATGGAGAAGTGTGATACACAGTTGTAAGGTGAGAAACACTGTAGGGAGCTCAGACACACTGTGGTGAGGGTCAGTGTTGCCAAACACGGACCAGAGCCCAGCCTCACCTTCAGCTGCTGCTCCCCATTGCCACCCAGTCTCTCACGACTATCAACTCTTAGGCCTGTGTTCTTTTCCTTGCATTGTACCTGGGACTCCCTCCACACAACCTGGCTATTTCCTCACTGAGCACTTCCTTTCTTAAGCCATCCCCTGAAGCTGAGTAGTATTTTATTCATTGTCTCTGGGGAAGATACAACACTGATCACACTGTATTACAGCACCAGGCATTTAATGAGGACTTAATGGATGAATGGGTGAGAACACATTACTGAGAGGGTGAACAGAGCAAATAATTGAACTCATCCTCACATTCAACAAATATTTATTAACACATAAATGAATAAGGCTTGGCCCCCTGTTCTCAGAATGTTCGGTGCAGAGGGGCGGACAATCACAGAGTTACAGTAGAATCACAGTAGAATAAGTACTATCACTGAGGTACAGACAAAGTACTTTGGTGGCACAGTGAGAAGGATAGAGGGGTGAGAGAGGAGCAATTTTCCAATTTATACCTGCCTAGAGCATTCAGGGAAGGCTCCAGAGAAGTCATCTGTGAGTTGAGTCTTGAAGGAGGAGTAGAAATCACTAGGTGAACAGTCAAAGAAGGAGCCCTACAGGCTGGGGCTCAGAGATGTAGGTAAGGTCAGGCAAGTGATGGGTTCAGGAAACCAGGCATGAATGATGGAATAAGGAAAAAAGAGTGAGTAAGGAATGAGTAGGACTGTCAAGCACAAACCCACAGCTCTATTGTAGAAATTTAAAGGTCTTATTTCCCCATGGAGAGGGAAGAAGGAGAGAGAAGGATGGGAGGTTCCCAGATATGGATCCCTGCCACTTCTTCAATCAGGCCTTGGGGTTCAAACACCAAAGCCAGAGCCTCACAGCTGTGATCTAGTATCTCTAAGACATTAAATTGTCAAGAGCCCCTTTTCGGAAACAAAGAATTTGTATGGATAATGCAGTCCTAACTGGGAGAAGGTCCCTACTATTTTCATCTTTCTCAGATGCAGTTGATTCTGCCTAAGAAACAGCTCTACTTCCTTCAGGAAATCAGACGGGGTATGCAACTTGAGAGGGGAAGGTGGGCTAGAGTTCAGGCCTTGCAGCAATCTCACAATTGGATGGTAAAATGATGGTTAAAATCTTTTTTCTTTCCAAATTCTATTTATGTATCAACACAAAACTTGCGGAGCCGGGGGCGGGAAGGAGCAGAGACTTCGGCAGTCGGGCACTGGAGATGGGGGCGCCGAACGCGTGGTGGGCGTGAGAAGGAGTCCGAATTCTAGGAGGAATTATAGGGAATGAGGGCGCTGAAGCAAGAAACCAGGTGTGAGAGGGAACACAAGCACGAAAGAGCGTTGAGGGTGCAAGAGCGTGGCTGACCAAAAGACAGGGCGCTTGGAGATAGGGGCAAAGGGTGGAACATACCCAGCCCCATAAGCATGGAGGCAAGGGGACATTTTCTTCCCCTCAGCGCATTTTCCATAGGTGGCCCCCTTTCAGCCATTTTTAAGGTAAAATGTTGACCCAAGTGTTTTTTTAGGATATAAGGAAAGAACGTCAGAGGAAGCTAGCTGTAGTAAAGCGAGGCTTCGCAAGGCGCAGGAAAGTCAGAGGGTGGCGCCTTTTTTAAAGAAGATTCCATCTCTTTCCACCCTAAAGCTCAGAGCGTACCCTGTCCACAACTTTTCCTTCCTCCGTCCGTCTAGCCGCTCCCCCCCGTCACCATCCGATTGTCTTTAAAACAGGTAAGGCCTCTATCTCCACACCAGCTCCGGGAGCCTCTGAGTAGAGGGGGTGGAGCCCACAGAGGCCGCTGGCTGAGCTCAAGGGCTGGTGGGAGGGGTCTCGGGGTCGCTAATGGCGCAAAGGGGCTGTGACGCTGGCCTGATCTTTAACAGAAATCTTTGTCTTATTCCATCTACAGTCGCAGCTCAATTCCAGACGCCTTTCTCCTTAGGCCAGGCGGTGAGCTGATGGCCCAAGTTCAAGAAGCTTCCTTGCTCTCCAGCTCTTGGGTCTGCTGGAGCTCCGGAGGTGGGGGAGGAGCCTCGCCCGAGGAGGCGGTGGAGAAGGCTGGGGACACGGAGGAGGAGGCAGTGGGGGCGGCGAAGGTGTGTTCAGGCTAGGGAGCTGAGGAGATGAAGCTGGAGCTACTACAAGAGCGTAAGCCCGCGCCTGAGGAGAACTTGACATGGAGTGGCAGCGGCGGCGACGAGAAGGTGCTCCCTTCTACTCCCCCTCGCTGTCAGAGCAGCTGCTCGTCCCTTTGCCCGCGCCGCAAGCCTCGCCCTCGGCCCCAGCCCCCTGCCCGCTCCCGAGGCCCCCCCGGGCCTTCGGCCCTACCCCTGCCTCCAGCCGGTCCTTTCCCTCTATCTCTGCCCCTGCCCCGTCCCTGGCGCAGATCTTGGCGTAGATCTCGGCCAGGGTCCAGGCCCCAGACATGGCGAAGCTGTTCTGGTGACCTGGGCGGCTCTGGGGATCGAGGTGGCTTAGGGGACTGGTTGCTGGAGTTGGAGTTTGATCAGGGTCCCACAGGCTGCTCTCATGTGGAGAGCTTTAAAGTAGTTAAGAACTGGAAGAAGAACCTGCAGTTGATCTACCAGCGTTTTGTTTGGAGTGGGACCCCAGAGACTAGGAAACATAAGGCAAAGTCGTGCATCTGTCATGTGTGTAGTACCCATATGAACAGACTCCACTCTTGTCTCACCTGTGTCTTTTTTGGCTGCTTTACCGAGAAACATATTCAGAAACATGCGGAAACAAAACAGCACAATTTAGCTGTAGACCTCTATCATGGAGTTGTATATTGCTTCATGTGTAAGGATTACATATATGACAAAGACATAGAACAGATTGCCAAAGAAACGAAAGAGAAAATTTTGAAATTATTAATTTCCACCTCAACAGATTTTTCTCAACAACAGTGTATGACATCAGGTGTTGAAGAGAAGCAATCAACCTGTGAGTCAAAGGAACAGGAGCCAAAACTGGTGAAACCCAAGAAAAAGAGGAGAAAAATGTCAGTCTATACTGTAGGCCTGAGAGGGCTGATCAATCTTGGGAACACTTGCTTCCTGAATTGTATTGTCCAGGCACTTACCCATATTCCTCTACTGAAAGATTTCTTCCTCTCTGACAAGCACAAATGTATAATGACAAGCCCCAGCTTGTGTCTTGTCTGTGAAATGTCTTTGCTTTTTCATGCTATGTACTCTGGGAGCCGAACTCCTCACATTCCCTATAAATTGCTGCACCTGATATGGATTCATGCAGAACACTTAGCAGGGTACAAGCAGCAGGATGCCCACGAGTTCCTTATTGCAATATTAGATGTGCTGCATAGACACAGCAAAGATGATAGTGTTGGGCAGGAGGCCAATAACCCCGACTGCTGTAACTGCATCATAGACCAAATCTTTACAGGTGGCTTGCAGTCAGATGTCACATGTCAAGCTTGCCATAGTGTCTCCACCACAATAGACCCATGCTGGGACATCAGTTTGGATTTGCCTGGCTCTTGTGCCACGTTCCGTTCCCAGAGTCCAGAAAGGAATGACAGCACAGTGAGTAGGGATGACCACATACCAGGAATCCCCTCACTAACAGACTGCCTACAGTGGTTTACAAGGCCAGAACACCTCGGAAGCAGTGCCAAAATCAAATGCAGTAGTTGCCAAAGCTACCAGGAATCTACCAAACAACTCACAATGAAGAAATTACCCATTGTGGCCTGTTTTCATCTCAAGCAGTTTGAACATGTTGGCAAACAGAGGCGAAAGATTAATACTTTTATCTCCTTTCCCTTGGACCTGGACATGACTCCATTTTTGGCCTCCACTAAAGAGAACAGAATGGAAGAAGGCCAGCCACCAACAGATTGTGCACCCAAGAAGAATAAGTATTCTTTGTTTGCAGTGATTAATCACCATGGAACTTTGGAAAGTGGACACTACACCAGCTTTATCCGGCAACAAAAGGACCAGTGGTTCAGCTGTGATGATGCTGTCATCACCAAGGCTACCATTGAGGACTTACTCTACAGTGAAGGATATTTACTATTCTATCACAAACAGGGTCTAGAGAAAGACTAGTCTTATCAGACCACTTACCAAAAAAAGTAAAAGAAATGAATAGGCAAGGATCCTGAAGTGACACACACACCTACCTGGAATGAACAATGACAGTACCCATACAACAACCAGCACCTCTTGAAAAACACAAAAACCTGTCTGAAATGGACAACGATAACAGCATCTATATGACAATTAGCACCTTGTTATAAAGAACCTATTTTACCATGGCTTATGGGTCTGTAAGAGGGAAAAGAATACTGACTAGTGACCATTCAGCCTTAAGAAATGGGAGGAGGTAAAAGAGGTTGAAAATGGTCACATAAAGCATAATTAAGTGAAAAGAATGCTTTAGGTGGGGAGAGTGGGACTAGAGATGTTCTGGCACTACTATATGTCATTTGTTTCTACACAAATACTGTGGGAGGTCGGGGAGTATTCCTTCATCAGCAAAAAGCTTCACAGTTGGTGTTCTAGCTGTGGCTGACCAGTCAAATAGTTTGAAAAAAAAAAAGAGGATATTTTAAAAAGCTTTAAAAGAAAAACATTTATAAAGCAAAAAACATTTTTTAAAAATTTTCAAAGAAAAATTTTTTAAATGTTTAAAAAATTTTAAGTTAAATATTTTTAAAACAAATGTTTCAAAAATTACAAGGAGTTTTTTAAAACTTCAAAATTATTAAAATAAGGCTTAAAAACGAATTTTTGAAAGTCTTAGTTTAAAAAAGGTGAATAAAACAAGAAAAAAATTATAAATGAAAGTTAAAAAAGTGAAACAGTTTTAAAATTAAGAAGTTAAAAGAAAAAAGGAAACTCTTAAAATTAAAAGTTTAAATGAAATAAAATGTTAATATAAATAAATCTTGCCTAAAATATGTGTTGAAAAATCAAAGGTTAACAAAATTCATGAATAGTTTAATGATTAAGAAATAAATTTTCAAAAAATACAGAATGTAATGAAAATTCAAATTTAAGTTTAGAGAAAAATTTAGAACAATTCAAGACAAAAAGACAAAATTTGTTTAAAAATTTTAAATTTAAAAAGGAAAAATTAGAGAAAATAGAGAATCTTAAAATATATAAAGAACCTTAGACAAGTTCAATTTGAGAAATTTAAATAAAAACTATTTAAACAAAAAGGATAAAAAAATTTAAACCTTTACAAAAACATTTAAATAAAAATCAAAAAATTAAAAAAATTAAAAACATTTAAATAGAAAAAAGTATTAAAATTAAAAAGCTTAAATGTTTTATTTTTTTATTTAAGTATATTAAAATACATAGGGGTGTGAAAGAAGTAACTGGAGGAGACAGGAATAACAAGACAAAAGAGTTTGTGAATATATATTTATTTTAAGTTTTGTGTTGATACATAAATAGAATTTGGAAAGAAAAAAGATTTTAACCATCATTTTACCATCCAATTGTGAGATTGCTGCAAGGCCTGAACTCTAGCCCACCTTCCCCTCTCAAGTTGCATACCCCGTCTGATTTCCTGAAGGAAGTAGAGCTGTTTCTTAGGCAGAATCAACTGCATCTGAGAAAGATGAAAATAGTAGGGACCTTCTCCCAGTTAGGACTGCATTATCCATACAAATTCTTTGTTTCCGAAAAGGGGCTCTTGACAATTTAATGTCTTAGAGATACTAGATCACAGCTGTGAGGCTCTGGCTTTGGTGTTTGAACCCCAAGGCCTGATTGAAGAAGTGGCAGGGATCCATATCTGGGAACCTCCCATCCTTCTCTCTCCTTCTTCCCTCTCCATGGGGAAATAAGACCTTTAAATTTCTACAATAGAGCTGTGGGTTTGTGCTTGACAGTCCTACTCATTCCTTACTCACTCTTTTTCCTTATTCCATCATTCATGCCTGGTTTCCTGAACCCATCACTTGCCTGACCTTACCTACATCTCTGAGCCCCAGCCTGTAGGGCTCCTTCTTTGACTGTTCACCTAGTGATTTCTACTCCTCCTTCAAGACTCAACTCACAGATGACTTCTCTGGAGCCTTCCCTGAATGCTCTAGGCAGGTATAAATTGGAAAATTGCTCCTCTCTCACCCCTCTATCCTTCTCACTGTGCCACCAAAGTACTTTGTCTGTACCTCAGTGATAGTACTTATTCTACTGTGATTCTACTGTAACTCTGTGATTGTCCGCCCCTCTGCACCGAACATTCTGAGAACAGGGGGCCAAGCCTTATTCATTTATGTGTTAATAAATATTTGTTGAATGTGAGGATGAGTTCAATTATTTGCTCTGTTCACCCTCTCAGTAATGTGTTCTCACCCATTCATCCATTAAGTCCTCATTAAATGTCTGGTGCTGTAATACAGTGTGATCAGTGTTGTATCTTCCCCAGAGACAATGAATAAAATACTACTCAGCTTCAGGGGATGGCTTAAGAAAGGAAGTGCTCAGTGAGGAAATAGCCAGGTTGTGTGGAGGGAGTCCCAGGTACAATGCAAGGAAAAGAACACAGGCCTAAGAGTTGATAGTCGTGAGAGACTGGGTGGCAATGGGGAGCAGCAGCTGAAGGTGAGGCTGGGCTCTGGTCCGTGTTTGGCAACACTGACCCTCACCACAGTGTGTCTGAGCTCCCTACAGTGTTTCTCACCTTACAACTGTGTATCACACTTCTCCATGGTATACCACATTAATTTACCTTCCCAGAAGACAGTGTACCTCACCATTCCACAGTGTTCTATATCACATGGCACATCAGGACTATGTGCAACAAGGAGTGATGTCTGGTCACTGTTTAGTGGAGAACTGTAGTTGATTTGTCTGCTTATAACTCTAGCCCTTCCTCCATTCTTTGTGGTTCTGGTGGGGCTATTGATCACTCTGCCATGCTCCTCTCACTCCTCCCCAAAGTGGGCATGTCACTCAGGCTAGGCCAGATTAGAGTTCTCAATTCCCCCACTCCTCTACCCACACCCCTCCCATAAAAATGATTCTTCTGACGATGGCCATAGGACCGAAACAGGACCAATCAGAGTCCATTGCTAAATTGAATATATGTAGACACTGGGACAGAGAAGTTTCTTATTTCTTACCTCTACTTCCCACTCCATCCCCCATGCTGGGGTCTCTAGGCTGGGATGACATGAATCTGGGACTCTAATAGGTCAATATCCATACCATGAGGAGAAAAAAATAGAAATGTGTGTGGTGATGGGTTGTAATTAGTATTTTGGTGGTGAACATGATGTAATCTATACAGAAATAGAAGTACAATGATGTACACCTGAAATTTTTACAATGTCATAAACCAATGTTACTGCAATAAACAAAAAAATAAAAATAAAAAAAAATAAGGAAATGGGGAGAAAGAGCCTGGAGAGCATCATTTGAACCTTGCAGATCCTGCTGTGCCTGAAGCCCAAAAGTTCCCAGCTCTCTGAGCCAATAAAGTCCTTTGTTTTGCTCAAGCTAGTTTGAGTTGGAATCCTGTCACTTGCAGCCAAGGGTTTTGAACATATTAACCAAGCTATATGGTTAGTTAGGGGCATCCTGTTCCTAAGGCCACAAAGGGAGAGAAGGAAGGGAAGAGTGACCTCAGATGGACTCCATCATATAATATTGAGAAACTAGAGTGCGTACCTGCATATCTTTAAGAAGCAGGTATTAGCTTAACCACTGACCTGTGCTAGGCTTCAAACCTTTCTCACAACAATGATGTGGCTATTCTCAATCAAAGAAAGAAAAAGAGACCATAATGTTTCATGAGTACCAAGATAGGCTAGACACTATGGTAACTACTTTACCTCTATTATCTCACTGAGTTCAAACAACAATCCTGGGAGACAATCATTACTGAACATACTTCACAGATTGGGAAAGTTAGACTCAAAATGGAAAAGTGATTTGCTTAAGTTTACTATTTTATTTATGTTTTTGTGAGGAAGATTGGCCCTGAGCTAACATTTACCAATCCTCCTGTTTTTGCTGAGGAAGTCTGGCCCTGGGCTAACATCCATGCCCATCTTCCTCCACTTTATATGGGACGCCGCCACAGCATGGCTTGACAAGCGGTGCGCTGGTGCACGCCTGAGATCCGAACCGGCGAACCCCGGGCTGCTGCAGCGGAGCGCGCACACTTAACTGCTTGTGCCACCAGGCCGGCCCCCATAAGTTTACTATTTTAAATAGTGAGTATTCAAACCCAGGTTCCTGAAGCCCTTGCACATTCCGTTATAATCCAGTACAGATAATTCAAAGGTTTTTTTTTTTGTTTTGCTCTTCCCAATGTTGTTATGGAAGAGAGCATAGACCAGAATGGTGCAGAAGGCAGACAGCCTTTGACAAACTTGGATGCAGATAACCTGGAAGGAGAATAATCTATTAACTTATAACACAAAATTTCCCATTCTACAGGTGAATGTGTCTCTATGGTAATGGCTGATTCGGATAGTCAGATCAAACTAAATTACTTTCCTAAGGATACCCAGGATAGATGAGGCTAAAATTCTACTCCATTACTAGACATATATCCTCACTCAATGCCATATGCTTGGCTGAGCACCAAGACCTGGCTGTAAGATCTCACCTTTACTGTCTGTGAAACCATCAGCTCTCTCTAGTTACACCAGGTTTCCTTTCTAGCTTCAATACCATGGCCAGTACTTTGTGTGTCACTTTCACCACTCACCTTCCCTCTGGTCTTCCCAGAGTGCCCACAATATCAGCCCCTCAACCATAGATCCCTCACACCTGCCTGTTGGGGAGGGGCTTGCCTATTAGGATCTGGTTCCTAGGTGGTCCAATATTGATTTACAATGTCCAACTTATGCTGTTTTCTGCACTACTTTCAGTTCCTTTATCTTGATTCCATTCCAAATACACAGTAGTGGTTACTCTGGGCCAAGGCTATAGTCATGTGCTGCATGACAGCATTTTGGTCACTGATGGACTACATATATGACAGTGGTCCTGTAAGATTAGTACCACATAACCTATGTGTGTAGTAGGCTATACCATCTAGGCTTGTGTAAGTATACCCTATGATGTTCACACAACAACAAAATCACCTAACGACACATTTCTCAGAACATATCCCCATTGTTAGGCCAGGCATGACTGTATGTGTCTATAAATCCCTCAGGCCTACCACAGTATATGGTAAGTGCTTAACATGCTGGCTGAAGAAATGCATGAATGAATAAACAGAAATAAATTCCATCATATACTCAGCTTTAGTAGTTGACCTCATGTCCTATTCTTCTGAGGTCAAAATACTCATAATAATGTCTAATTTACCCACATCACCCACATCAACACACTTCTGTCTCCATCTATCCTCCACACCTTCACCCACTCTAGTTTCAGAAGGAAAGGAATTCTGCTTCCTTTCTGATGCTGCACCACTAGCCTCCTTCCTCTGACCCATTCCTGACAGCCAAGGGGCCTTGCTCCCACACTCTCCCCTCTATTCCAGCAACAGCCATGTTTCCTCCAGATTGATAATATTCAGCAACTAGACATCCTGGATTTTCTGTGATGGTTCTTCAAAAACTTATCCCATCATCCCTATAAGACATAAGAAATGTCCTTCAAATCCCAATACTTCCTCCTGGAGTGTATATTGTCCCCAGAAGACACCAAAAAGTTTATCATAAGATCTTGGCTTGAGGTTCATGTTTAAAACAAAAATTCATAACCTTTGCATGCTGCTGCTGTCTTCGGTATTACTTCTCTCCTTCCTTTCACTGCCAAACTCTTCCACACATGTTTCTCTTATATCATTTCCACTTACTTACCTCCTCCCTAATATTTAGTCCCCCACATGGCTTCTGCCTGTACTACTCTATTGAAGATACTCTTGCTTAAGTCCAAAGTGACTTATTTTTCCAAGTTCTTTATTTTGCTATTTTATCCCATTTGTTAAAGAGATATATGATAATTGAAGACAGTGGGACAACAGACACAGAATATTTGATGTTAAAGCTTTCCTCGAAAATCCAGGTCATGATTTTGGCATGCTGGCCACCACTCAGTGTATGTTCCTCTTTTCTTACACCAGGAGGGTATGCCAAGTCTGAAAAAGGGACTGAGGCTCAGGGTGGAGCAAGTGGAGTTGAGGAAGGGATTGCATGGAAAACTAAATTTTAGAAAACTGGATTGTATTTTAAATGTACCAGAGGAGTTCACGTTTCTAAGGAGAGGTATAAAGAATCTTTTTTGTATAGAAATGAGGCCTTATTGAGAGTCTAATCATGCTCTAATTGATCTGTTTTCAGAATGGTCTGCTTAGAAGGAAACACACTGGTATTCTATTTGCAAACTTATCATTTAAAGCTTCTTTCTTGCCACACCTCTGATAGAGAATTAAATTGACCAGCCTGCAATTTCTACCTCTCTGTGATGTGGGAGGTGTGGTGAGGCAGGCCTTGGCAGGTGGTGAAGATGACTTAGGGGCATGAAACAGACTTGAACTGAAATCACATCCCAGATCTACCACTTACTAACAGGTGACATCGGACCAGTGACAGAACCTTGTGCACAGCCTTCCCAGGGCTGTTGGGAGGTAAATGCAGCAGTGTTTGTAAGGCATTTAGTACAGAGCAGGGCACATGATTGGAACTAAAAAGAAAAAGTCATTTCTTTTGCCCCACTTTTCAGTGTTCAAACATTCCCTTTGTCCCCACCATGGTGAAGAATTGTATCAGAGCCTGACTCAAACAAGTATCCTTAGGAAATGATTACCGCTAGCTCTCTGGAAGCCCATTTTCCTGCACATCATGAGGGCATCACCTTAGTAGACTTCTTTCTATAAATTCCCCTCAGCCAGGTCTCTCCTTACCTCACTGAGTTTATCTCCTCCTGTGCTACAGGCACCCCGGGGGGTCTGTCTTATTTTGGCTCTGCTTGACAAACAGGGAATATGAGGCTCAGAGAGTTCAAATGCCTTTCCTCAAATCACACAGTAATTAAGAAGGAGAACTGGGGCACAAAGTACTAAGGCCAGGCCCTTAACCACAAGGCTTTGCTGCAATGCAGGAACTCATTTGATTCCTCTTCTTATACTGGAATAACAGCCAGGTAATACTCACCACTGAATCTACCAAATTTATGGTGGACTTCTAGAATCTGAGGGTTAGAAGGATCTCAACAGAGCCTTCAGCCTTCAGGTTTCTCACTGCTTTAAGGATACACTGGCCCAGAGAGAGATGGATTGATTTGCTCAAGGTCACACAGGGAATCAGTGGCAGAGCCAGAAGCAGATAGATCTAAGTTCCCGGGATTCTCTTATTCCATGACAGGCCTTCTGACTCTCAAGTTTCTCTGTAAATATTCTATCTCCATTGCCTCATATCTCAGAATCTGCATCCTTCTAGATTGGATCTGGATCCCTAAGGACAACAAAGCCCAGAGAGATCAGTAAGTAGGTGGCTCTGTCTGTTGCCAACAGAATTATTCCCAAAGATGAAAGTGTAACAAGGGCATTGGAAGTCTGCCCACAATTCTGGTCTAAGGGAGGCAGCAGGCAGGCGAGAAATTATGACTGGATATGGCAGTGAGTAAGGCTATATAATTGGTATTAGGTGAATGACCTGACATAGAGGGCAATATCCAGTCCTGGACAGGGTGATGGAAAGAAGGGAGGTTGGGAGTAATTTTCATGATTGCCTTATTTTGGACATGGGAAATCTGCTCATTTACCAGCTTTTTGTTAACACTGGGTTTTGGTTCTTTCTCTATAATGAGATGAAGCTTTTTGCAGATGCTTGTCTTACAGGGCTCTTCTTATGCTAGTAAGGTGGGAACACTCTCCAGCCCATCCCCACACTGCAGGTCCAGGTCTTGAAAGAATGATATTTAGCTCCTGACCCTGGATCACTCCCACCAAGGTGAAGAATTGCATCAGAGCCTGACTCAAACAAGCAAATTTCTTTGTGGAGGAGGCACATTTTGCTGAAAAAAACAAAAAAAAAAAAACGAGGACAAAAGCCTCTCATATGGAGCCAAGAGCCATGTTTTCCTGCTCCCC
Organism: Ceratotherium simum simum; assembly: GCF_057802395.1. Classification (NCBI taxonomy): domain Eukaryota; kingdom Metazoa; phylum Chordata; class Mammalia; order Perissodactyla; family Rhinocerotidae; genus Ceratotherium; species Ceratotherium simum. The sequence continues at coordinate 84,565,171 of NC_141940.1, forward strand.
TGTTAGCAGGGCTTCCTGGTCCTTAAAATGTAAGGCGTATTACAACTGGCTGGAAGTCGAGAGAGAGGTGTTCTTATGGAAGTTACACATCATCTTTGACTCAGTTTGCCCAAGTAAGAAAAAAGGTGGTTTGTTTAGATTGTCCCCAAAGTTCTTTGCAAGCTTTAAAACTCTGTGAGTTATTAGCAATTCTTACCTATAAACTCACAGCAACTTAGCAAGAATCCTAAGAGAAAAATAAAATAAACAATAGCATGTTGATTATAGTTTTAAAAAAAGAACATAAAAAGCTGTCTTATATTTTAATGGTTGCATAAGATTTCTGACCTTGATAATTTTAACCAGTTCCCTTATAATAGATATTTCAGTTATTTCCTACTTTTGTCTTTGCAAGCAATGCTGCAAAGAATATGCTTGTACAACATCATTTCACATATCTGTGTGTCTATTGGTGAGACAAATACCTGGAAATCTATTCAAAAACTGTTCCCTGTGTGTCTACTGAGGTCCAAGCTGGGGACTGACTGAGACAAACCTGCTTCCTGCCATCAAGGGGCTCACAGTTCAGCAGAGGAGACAGACACATCACCAGGACAGTGATAGCAAAGGAAAGGACAGGGATAGTATGGGGAAGATGGGGTGTAGCAGGGGAGAGACATTAACCACAAAAATTAGAGTAATTCTGAATAAATCACTTCATTTCTAATGTATAGTCAGGGACTTTTTCTCTGTATATTGCCCTTACTCCTCTGTCCTTGGTGCCAGGCACAGGGTTTGGCATAACAGGAGGCTCAGTGAGCATTTAGGGAAGGAGCAACTAGGCCTTCATTTCCAGCACTAAGATTTGATGCTGGTCCCAACATCTCTTCTGAAGTGCTGTGTGCATGTGGACAAATCATATCCCTTTCTGGACCTTTCTTCTCTCATCAATTATATGGGAGGTGCCACAGGCATAAAAGAGTAGCTTGGTGGTTAAGACCACAGGCTGTGGATTTAAACATGGGTTTTCATCCTGACTATCTGCTGATGGCTGTGTGACCTTCACTCTCTGTCTTGAATTACTCATCTATAAAATGAGGCTGATAATAATAGTAGCACCTAACTTTTAGACTTGTGGAGAGGATTCAATAGATAATAAACATTAAGCTCTTAGAACAGAGCCTGCTACATAGTAAAGGCTACTATGCTCCTCTCAAAACATAAGCTTATTTTCATCTCAGGGCCTTTGTACATGTTACTCTACCCGAACAGTCTTCCCCAATATTTTGCCTTTTCTTCACTCAGGCTTCTACTCAAATATCACCCAGAGAGGCCTTCCTAATGAGCCATCTAAGGTAGCGAAACTCTGTCAATCTATTTTCCTTTTCCTGCCATTTTTTCTTTATTCCTCTTACTTTTCTTAATTATCTACTTTATAATATATGTTTACACCATGTCTCCTTCAATAGAATCAAAGTGGCCCAAGGGAAAGGAGGTTTTCTTTTGCTTACCACTATATCCTTGGTGCCTAGAAGAAAGCCTGGCACATATCAAATCTTCAAAATCATCTGTTGACTAAATGAAAAAATAGCTTGATGAGGTGGTTACTATTGTCTTCTCCATTTTACAGACAAAGTGAAGTCATTTGCCCAATACCACACAACTAATAGATAGTGGAGTCAGGATTAAAGCCCTGGCCATCTGTCACAAGAGCACACTCTTGAGCCAGAATTGTTTTCTTTTGCACATGACGTAAATGTTGGATGCAAATAGTCCTCAAAAGTTATATCTAAAGTTGAAATTGCTAAACACACACATTTCACAGAATGACAGTCATGTTCTGTAACATTCATGGATCAAATAAGTAAAATTTATAGTCATCAATGATGGACAAATTAAACAATCATCATGTATGAGTTCCACACAATTGTGCATTTGAAATAATATAAAATTTAAAAATATTTTAGCTGAATGTTCAAAGAACAAATGAAAAAAAACTCAGAAAATATCATAAGAAGTTTAAAGAATATCTACTGTATAATAACAAGTAATAATTTTCCAGTTATGAAATATTAATGGAGCTTCAAAAAAAGATGAGGTGTGTGTCTTTGCAATTTAGATTCATAGTCTTTCTTGTAAAACCTGTCTACTGAAATGAGAAGGCAACTTTTTAAAAATCTTACAAATCACAAAATGAAGCTTTGGGTGGCCAGAATTTTAGGGTCCTAACCTTGGACACAGCCATAGGAGTCAAGAAAGCATAATGTAATAAATAGTGATACACATGTATGTTATTACTTTAACACAAAATATGAAAAATAGATGTTTATTTTCATTGATATATTATTCTGCTTTTTCCTTTTCTGTTTCATAAATGCTATTGTTTAAACAAAACAACAATAGGACTAGTTAACAGTGGCAAATAGTAGTAAGTAATAGTAGGACAAATTATATAATGTGTGTGAAAAAATATAATGATACTTTTATAAGACTTCTTTCTGTCCTCTGATACTGCAAGTTATTTTAATACTTTTTAAAAGACTATTTGATTTTTGATTTTTGTTGGCTATATTATTGTTTATTGTTAACATGCACAAGTGTAAGATTTTATAAAAAGAGAATGCAAATAAAGCAGGACTAATTATACAGATATTACCTAAATTTGGTAAAAACAAACAATAACTTGCTTCATTCTGTCCCACGATACAGTAAGATATTTTTATTCTTTCTGTTTCCTTTTCTATTACTTCTCTAAACTGCCTGCCTGCAGCCTTCTTTTTTTTTTCTTTTATGTAGTGGTTAAACAGCATATAATCAAACTTAAAATTTACTTTGACTTGCAACTCTGCTTTTATCAGGCCCCCATTAAATTGATTCCTGGTGTCAGTCCAATGTGATGACATCTATATCCTTTCAAAAAAAGCATTTAAGCATGGATTTTTCTTATTAGTAACAGAAGATTTTTGATTTGTAGGATTGGTTTCTATGTCTCCAATAATATTCATCCACTTTCTATCTATGACTTATTTTGTCTGTCAATCAATCATGTTCTTCACAACTATAAATTCATCCTATAGGCTGTCCATGTCTAAAATGTCCGAATTTTCAAACACTCTGAAGTGCATTCATATGTAAAATCACTCTTTCTCAGGAAAGATGTTTTCAAAGCTCAGAGGAATTTGAACTTGCAAAATTAAAGTTGCATTTTATATAAGTTACATTTTTAGTAAAGAGGTCAAGAAAGCTCTGTTAAACATGGCTGCCCTTTGCTGGTGACTTTTTTTTCTTGATTTCTTAAGCAGTCTTATTTCCAAAACTGAGTCATATTTTTAGCTACATGAGTTTTTATTGCAACCTACACATAACATTGAACAAATCAGGTGCAGTCAGTTGATACTTTCCTAGGCTCCTTATGGCCTCTTCAAAGATCTTCAAACTTTTTTCGAGAAATAGCATGTAAACTTCTGCTTTACTGTAATCCTGTCTCCATTCTCATCTTCAATATGTTTCCAAATAGGAAAAGGACATTCTTCTTGTTCCACACTTTGAAAACATAATTTTATGAGCAGGCCAACATTTTAGCATCTTTTCTATGGTTAGCGTCTTGTAGACCCATGTCTCATTAAAATCTCATTATATGCTTCTGCATGATTTGAGAAAATTAAAAAGTGACCACAGGGTCCAGCCCAGTGGTGTAGCGGTTGAGTTTGCTTGCTCGCTTAGGCGACTGGGTTTGCAGGTTCGGATCCTAGGCGTGGACCGACTCAACGCTTGTCAAGCCATGCTGTGGCACTATCCCATATAAAGTAGAGGAAGATGGGCATGGATGTTAGCCCAAGGCCAATCTTCTTCAGCAAAAAAGAGAGAGGCTTGACAACAGATGTTAGCTCAGGGCTAATCTTCCTTAAAAAAAAAAAAAATGACCACAAACTTTCATTATGTAAGCATCAAAATCGCAAGTAAGCAAATCACGCTCCTTTTTTTTATCACTGTTGTGGGCAAATTGTGCAGGACATTTAGCACGTAAGATGTTTTCATTTTCTTTGGTAAGAAGTTTGTAGACTGAATGGAATTTGCCAAATTTTACATTTGCCCTGTCTTTGCAATATGGAGATAGATAAGCAAAATCTAGTTTATATTTGAACAAGATATCAACAATCATTTGTTTTGTGTCTATGATTTCATTAAATCTTCATAGGATTCAAGTAGACTATTTGAAACTCCATTGTTGAAATCAAAGTACATAAGAGCTAGGGGAACATTTTGTTGTTGCTGTGAATTGACACATTACTTGATATACTGTAAAAGTACCATTGTAAATTAGATTCGATGGAATCAGCTCTGCACTGTAATGAGTCAACACATTTGTGATCAAACTTTTCCCTTTTGTTTATCTACCTTTTATTACAATCTCTGAATCTGAATATATAACTTCACTCAGTATCATAGAGAGAACAAGGAAAGGAAACGATAATCTGTGTTGGTTCAGAGTGACATACCCAAGCTTAATTCAGCAGTCCGTGTTTTCAAGTGGACATTGGTGTCTTTTCGAGTTTTGATTCCTTGCACATCCTTTTTCCACCAGGCCTGACACCTTTGAAATTATTTTCTGCATTTTGTGTAGTATGTTCTATATTTTGAGTCATTTACCTCCTCTAATACTCACCCTGTATATGTTCTTCCATCATGTCATTAAAATACCATAAAAGGCCATCTTTGGGGTCAAAGCTGGCACTTCAGTATTAGTAATCATTCTCCTTTTCCTGTATCTGAATTCTTGAAAACATGATCCCAATATTCACAATGTTGAAGAGTTAAACTTCCAGCAGTAGTCTCAATACCCAAATAATAAATGATGCAGTGTACCCAAAAGTAAAAAAGAAAAGACTTCATTTAACCACTCAGGATGCACTAACATACTAGTGAAATTGTACAGTTCCTTTAAGGTTGATATTGTAATGGCTATTTGCAATGATTTGTCAATTTACAAATCAATGCTGCAAAAAATACACTTCGTAAAAGTCATTTCACAAATCTAACCATGTGGGCTCCAGGCCCACACTCCACAATAGAAAAGATTCGGAATTGGGTGGGGGTGGGAGGTGGGGGTGAGGAGGTTGCAGAGGTGTGCAACTCCTGGCAGGAATCCCTCAGAGGACCCATCAGGACTCTGATCTCTGGGAGGTAAAGTGGAGAGAGGAATATATTATTCTGGAGTGTGGGAGAGGAAAAGCATTAGCAAGGGCTCCAGGCTCCAGATAGGAGAGCCCAGGCACTTGCTAGCTGTGTGAACTCAGATAAAACACCCTAACCTCTCTGGGCAGCAGTTGTGTCAAGATCTGTTAAAGCAAAAATGGAAATAATAATAATCTTAACCTATTATGAACACTTAAATCATACTATATATATAAAGTAAGAGATCTTTATGGCAAGGTTTTATCTTTTCACACCTCTTTCTCTCTGTGTCCCCACTTTAAATCAGCCTGTGGCACAATGCCTGATACTTCGAGTAGAGGAAAAGAGAACACTTCCTCTCTTTTGAAGCTCTCTCCAAGTTATCAACCTTAGTTCACTGGATTATCCCTCCTAAGCAGTTCATGTACACGAGCATGCATTCAGCAAATATCTGGATCGCCTTAACTACTGTACTACATGCTGGGTTGTGCTGTGAGAAACATGTAAAAGCGATTTGCTGTTCTCCAGGAGTTTAACCCAGGAGAGTTTCCCTTCTCTTTAACAGAGATCCAGCATCCAAGGCCACAGCAACTCCCTATGAAAGCTGGCTACCTCCAGGGCTTGTTGCCCTTCCTGTCCAATCTCAAGAATATTCCTGCTCATCAGTGAGGATGTTTAGTGCTACATTTAACCTTCCTCTGGGGCGGTCATGCACCTCCTTTCTAAAACTTCGGGATTAGCATCCAGTTCTCTC